>NC_057802.1:591070183-591090625 GCF_018294505.1 Triticum aestivum
CACAATGTACCTACAAGGAGGCATAAAGTGGTGATGCCGAGTTTGTTCATGCTATGTGAGGGCAGCAAACCTAATCCTGGAGACCTTGTACTATGTGAGGGTAGCAAATCTAATCCTGGAGACCTTTTACTATGTGAGGGCAGCAAATCTAATCCTGGAGACCTTTTACTATGTGAGGGCAGCAAATCTAATCCTGAGACCTTTTACTATGTGAGGGCAGCAAATCTAATCCTGAGACCTTTTACTATGTGAGGGCAGCAAATCTAATCCTGGAGACCTTTTACTATGTGATGGCAGCAAATCTAATCCTGGACATACTCTGTTGACTTGTCCACCAGCCGCCACTTTCTATCCTTTTTTCAACCAATAATAGATCTGTTCCTTATCCAGTTGTACTGCGTTTTACCATTATTTCCCTTTTCAACCAAGAGAACGGTTGGGTATCCGGTCTCTACTACTTTCACCATATTATTTCCTCTTTGAATCAAGTCCTAGATTCATGCTACAACTTTCCCCCCTTTCTTCGTTGTTTGAACAAAGCCCTAGATTCGAATGCATGAAGTAGCTTTACCTCTAATAATACTAAAAATTTAGGTGGCTTTGGAAGAGCTGATGGGAGTAGAAAAAGATGCACATGCAGACACGTGGGGAGCTGGGGCAGTAGAGCAAGGCCGCTTTCGAAGAACTTATACCCGAGGGTCGTCGGGATGTCGGCGGCGGCAGGTCAGATCTGCGGACAATACGACAGGGAGGAAGAAGGGTCGGAGGACCTCCCGAGCTGGCGCTGTGTCGGAGAGAACGGCACGGGCAGATGATCGGGCCCCTTCGGCAGCTGTGGGTTTCCTCCCTCGGCGGCGATGACCGCGTGAACGATGCACCTTTTAGTCCTCTACACACACCGGCCGAAGGGATCCGGCCGGATCTGTGACCAGCGGTGAGCAGAGAGAAAATGTTGCTACCGCTGTCTTGTTTATATCTGGAGAGGATGAGAGAATGAAGAGAGCAACCCTAGTAAAGCAAGCGCTCAGGCCCCTGCATCCATATATAGTGGAGTGATTATCCTTTTTCTCTCCACAACAAGCGTTTCAATTTGTGTACGTGGCATTAAAGAAAAGAAACTCTCTCTTTAAGGTGACTACAGTACGACTCCTACTTACTACTAGTAGTACTATAGTATTGTTCACTTGTGCTCCCCGCCCCTCCATTCATTGAACAACCCCACGGGTGAATAAACATACAATAAGTACTGTATTTATATAGAACGAACAAGCTCGAACTATTTTCGTGTAGTTAAAAGTTGAGGGTGGAGCTTTTCCCGGGCAGTACGCGCGGCAGTTTTCGGGTAGGCGGTTTGACAGAGAGGCGAGGAGGGTGAGCGAGTGGGGCTGTGCGATTTGACGGCGCGTTACTGCTGGAAAGACTTGTGATATGACCACTCACTATAGTCATGAATTACTGGCGCTCCCACCGGGGTGATGCCCCCCTTCCGTTCCGCGCTCTAATGTGGTGCATGACACGTCGACCCGGATTGTGGCTCTCCCACATGTCGGAGTAGTAAGAAGGAGCAAAGAATGATGCGGTATATACTAGTACTATACTAGAGTACTACTCAGGTCAGAGGAGTGCGAACCACGGCAGCCCAGTGAACCAGCAGTGCGAACCACGGTAGCCCAGTGAACCAGCAGTAGAAAACAATGTGGTGATATGGCCATAAAAAACAATGTGCTACGGTCCACACTGTAGCATGTACAGTAACACTCCGCTTTGTTTGGATCCCTGAGTTAGAGCTAGTTTGGGTTGAAATAGCCTCAAATTATCAAAGCAAGAGGGGTTAGTTTGAGCTAGTTTGCTCTAACCCAGCTAAAAAAACTAGCCCGGTGGAGAGGTTCTAATTGGGTTATTATCCTCGGGCCCACTAAAAGAGAACTAAAAAAATCTCCCCTGCCCGCACCAGATCGCTCCCCCCTCTCGCACGACTCCTCTCTGTTCCCCATAGGGCCGCTCGCCCTCTCTCTCCTTCGGCCGCCCTCTCCTTCCGGCCTCCTCCGCCCTACTCCGGCCGCCCTCTCCCTCCGGCCTTCGAAGGTCGCCCCGCTCCCCCTTCACCAGTCGTTTTTCTCCCTCCGTCGTGCGCGGCGGCGGCGCATCTACCAGGGAGGTCGCGTGAGGGGTGAGTTTGTTCGTTCCTTCTCTGTCTCACGGCCATATCATTGATCTTGCTTGCTCTAGCGCTAGTTCTGATTTGGAAAAGTAGATCCTGATCAAACTTGGTATAGATTTGTGGTGCACGCATGGAATTGTTTGATGCTGCTTGAGGAGGTAATAAATCTTTCTAGAGGCCCAAAGATTCAGGTCACCTTTCTAGGTATTTCAATTTCAGGCTTGCATTATTTCTAGAGGCCCAAAGATTCAGTTCACCTTTCTAGGCATTTCAATTTCAGGCTTGCATTATTTCTAGAGGCCCAAAGATTCAGTTCACCTTTCTAGGTATTTCAGTTTCAGGCTTTCATTATTTCTAGAGGCCCAAAGATTTAGTTCACCTTTCTAGGTATCTCACTTTCAGGCTTGCATTATTTCTAGAGGCCCAAAGATTCAGTTCACCTTTCTAGGTATTTCAGTTTCAGGATTGCATTATTTCTAGAGGCCCAAAGATTCAGTTCACCTTTCGAGGTATTTTAGTTACAGGCTTGCATTATTTCTAGAGGCCCAAAGATTAAGTTCCCAATCGGCGGCAAGCGGCCCTGCTACCCATACCGGTGTCGACCTCAACTCGCAAGGGCCAGCGTCGGAGGGGTTCCCGGGGCTTGGGCTCTACAGAGCCTTCCTCCAGAGCGACGATGGCGAGCTCCTCCCTCGGTGCGTGAGGGGCTCCGGGCTCCCTCCCTATCGTGAATGACTTCCGTGATGAGTTAGCTCATTCTTTGTTTCATGAAGTGTTTTTTTATTTTGTGAAGCTTGATTGACGACTTGTATGTTTAGGTGGGATATCTCATTTGTATGGACAAAGTAAAAATTATCATGTTTTGCATGCTTGATTTGTATAGATGGTTCGTTTATGTCAATTGTGAGCAGGAGGAGGCCACAGAAGAGCCGGCCACACCAAGAGGGTGCTTGGATCCAAGGGACTTATTTTAGTCTGACTAAAAATAGTCTCTTTAAGAGGCAAAAGTTCCAAGCACCCCTGACTAAAGAGGGGCCAAAACTAGTCTTGAGACTAAAATTTTTTAGTCAGGGGTACCCCTACTAAAATGTGGATTAATCCTCTCTCTCCTCATTTAACTCCTCTCCTTTAACACAGGCGAGTTCTGGATTGGAGGGTTTGGAGGATAATAAATGCTCATTAACTTGATTTTAGTCTCTTTAGTATTTGGATCCAAGCATGGGTGAGGCTAGCAAGTTTTAGTCCGACTACTTTTAGTCATGGAACTAAAACGTATCCAAGCACCCTCCAAATCCAGTAGGAAATAGGGTCCAAGGTAGTCAAATGATTGAGATAGAGCATTTATTGTCAATCTAACCCTGCCATCCATACACCTCATTGGTTTAGAGTTAGTTCAGGGTTAGAATCTAACTCTAACCTCTAACTGAGTTAGAGTTCTCCTCGTCTCGGTTCATCGCCATTATACTTTCCCCATTCCTGTGTTTTCAGTATCCTGCGAATCAAAGAGGCCCTTTTTTTTGCGGGAAAAATCAAAGAGGCCCTTAGACTGGTTTCGGTCCGGTCATTTTTTATAAATGTGTTGTGTCCAAAATTTAATGAACGTGCTCCGGTTTCCATGAAAATAATCCGGTTTCATGTAGTAATTCATTTATTTATTTATTCTTCTGCGGGGGTTTTGCATGTAATTCGTGAGGTCTGAAATGTAAAGTACCCCGGCATATGCTCCGAGTCGTGCATGCACTATGACCCAGATGCTCTATGTCCCACATGTCGGCGAATGGGAGCACGTGGAAATAGCCTAGGAGTACATATAGGAGGATAAATGCATAATAATATGTATTGTGAAGCGTAGCCGCGGTTCGAAAAGGAGACCTAAAGTGATGACAGCTATAGGCCGCACGTACCCAACTAGTGGTACGAGACATACGACTAATTTTTCCCTCAAAAAAAAGAGGCACGAGTGCTCAGTACTCCTATTCTATAAACACGAGTCCCATCTGACAACAACGTCCGTGCTACAGCTAGCTCTCTTCCCTCGTTTCTCTCTTCTAATTCTAAACTCGGCCGACGCCGGGTGGGCGGGGTGGGTTTGCTCAACTGCGGCCCCACCTCACAGTGAAAACGTTACGACTGGAATAAAAATGCCATATACTCCCTCTGTTCATAAATATAAGCCTTTTGAGATACTATTTCAAATGGAATACATCATACAGATGTATGTAGACATAGTTTAGAGTGTAGATTCACTCATTTTGCTCCGTATGTAGTAGTCACTTGCTGGAATCTTTAGAAAGACTTATATTTGGGAATGGAGGGAGTACTATACTAATAAAACATTAAGGCCGCGAGGCGATGCAGTGCTGGTTACAGGAGGCAAGAAGAGATGCATCCATCGACGACGTCCACCTCCTCGACTCAGGGCGCCGGCCCACCGAACGACGCCTAAGTAGCAGCGGCTTTCGTGGCCAGGTCGACGTGCTTCTGAACAATGGCGTCCAAAGATTCCAGCCGCTGGAAGAAGGCCAACGTCTTTCTGTCCTCGCTTGCCTTGTAGTGGCCTATGTAGACGATTTCCTCATAGACGTGGATGTGCAGGTCGACGGTTTCTTGCATGGCGAGGCGCTGCGTGGCGAGCGCGGCCTCGAGGTGCACATTCTTCGTCGCGACCTCTGGCACCTGCAGGGCCACCAGGGCTTGAAAGAGTTCGTCACCATGGAAGCCGATGAGGGTGGCAGGCAATGAGGAGCCTGGGCGCGCGGGCTGGAGCAGTACAGCAAGGTCGTCCGCGCGCTTCTTGACAGCGGTGAACTTGCGGATGGAGTTGACCATCATGTCGTCCATGCAAGAGGCGAAGCCGGCGTCGGCGAGGGCTACGATGCCTGCGGTCGCCAGCACCGTCTGTAAACGCTGCGCGGTGCGGGGCCGCAGGCCGGCGCCTTGGATGATTTGGCACAGCCGACTGCCGCTCGCGTCCATCGCCTCCATATGTGCTTGTGGCTTCTGGTCACTTGGTCTTGGATTGGAGTGAGCAGTGTTGCGCAGGGACTTGGGAGTAGATGGATTGGAGTGGTGGGCGCCTTTATTATATGAGAGTCCAAACTGTGTTGCATTCACATCGTGCTGGCTCTATTCTGCTTCTCCAATTAACTCCCTCTGCATGTAATTGAGGATGCATCATTGACCGTTCAACGTCTCGGGAACCGCTACCCTCTCCCTCCTTGGCATTCAAGGACCTATGGACCCGTCGACGACGAGGTGCATATGGTGACTTCGTAAATTTCAAGATGATAGTGCCAAGCGTGTGTGCGTTCATAGGGGTGAGTGTATGCGCGTGTATATGAGTGCTTGCGTCTGTATTGTGTAAAAAAACGTAAATGCGTGTCAAAAAGAGACTAGTCAGTATACTCAATATTGTGCACCTCGGAGAGGAAAACGATAGAACTAGTATGTATTTATTTACGGTGCAGATTCACTCATTTTGCTCCATATGTACTCCGTCTCGGTGTAGTCTAGTCACTTGTTGAAATCTCTAGAAGGGCAAATACTCCTTTCTGGTTTACAGGGCTATACTAGGAAGTAGTTGTACGTACTAGTACAATAGTGGGCTCACATAGCAATTTTGTCTCATGCAAGAGCCTGGCTATATGCGTGCTCCAATGTTCGCAACTGCAACGTTCGGTTTGCGCTTGGCTCTTCGCCTCTTCGAGAAGACGAACAATGATGTTACTACTACTGCTTCTACAGTGTCGAATCCACTGCTGCATGTCCGTCCACCGCGAGCAGGACGGATAGCTTGTTGTAGAAGTACTACTAAGCTAAAGCCTGTCCTCGTTTGCGAGCAACCGCGCGCATGGGTGAGGGAGAAGGCGTGTAGTAAAATCAAGCTTCTCCTCGTTGTACGAGTTGGCGCGACACATCATAGCACTAGCCCCACATGCTTGCCTCTAAACTTGGCTGAAAGACCTGCAGTGTACAATATATTTGCTGCAACCTCTAACATTTACCCACCACAAATTAAAATATATGTGGCCGTATGCATCATTCTGATGCAGAGGCCGGGGAGTCCCTCCTTTTCAAAAAAAACAAATTAAAATATATATTCCTGTCTTGACCAGATGAGCGTGCAAACTACAATCACCAGGGTGTCAGGTAGGGCTAGAAGACTATTTTTTTTTTAAAAACTTCGAGACGGCCACATAGCATGGAGCCGACCCCAATGATTTTAAGCTTACAGGCACGGTACACGCTATCCTAGACTACTCTACACATGAAACTGCCACACGAGCGTCCGGGCTGCGCTTGGCTCTTTGCCTCTTCGGGAAGTCGAACAATGATGGAGTACTACTGCACTGGAGGAGTACTACAGTACGCTTCTGGCCATCTGACACCGATTGAACTGCTGCATGTCCACCGCGTGCGGGAGGGAGAGCGTGTAGCGAAAGCTTCTCCTAGTCTTGCCAGCCACCACGCTCATGGGCGAGGGAGGGACGCTCCTGCCTTTGCGTGTATGACAGGTGGGCCCGACAGGTGTGTGGCCAACCTGTCATACAGCCAAAGGCAGGTGCAGTTAAGTCCACGAGGGAGAGGATAATCAAACTTCTCGTTGATGTACGAGTTGACGCGACACATCAAAGCACTGCACTCGATATATTACAATAATTTGCGTTTACCGATGCATTAATTACAACACATGCATGCATGCCGTGACTCTCCTTTTGATACTTGCATGTGTTGATTTAATGCACCTTGAAGTAGTATAAAATATGTGACGGTAAAGCTTTGTAATACCCCGGCCCAACTCGAGAGATGGTTGTGCACGAGGAGGGCGAGATCATGCAGACCGAACAGGACCCGACAATGGAGCTCTCTAAGGTCACGATGGACCTCACCGTGCTCCACTGCCCCTTGTGCCTCCGCCCCTTGAATTGTGGTTTCTCAACGAGTTGTGCTGAACTTCTTGTGAATTGTGGTGGTTTTCAGTAATGAAAATCGGAAGGGGCAAGCCCTTCTTTGATCAAAAAAAAATAATCGTCCTTATATATTCATCAGTCTTGCTATAAGTCGCAGTAGATGCTATATAGGTCCGTCGGATCTTACATCAAGATCCGTGCTTTCAGATTTTCTTTTTTCTCTCTTAAATCTCAGTCGAGTGAGACATAGCCACGCCATTAAACAGAGGCTCGGGCGCCATTAATGGAGACCTTGGGGGAGAGGTGGATGGCAGATGGAGGTCAAAGGGCTCTCCTCCCGATAAGCACGCGCAGGGGTCTGATCGCACGCCTCTCGTACTCAAATAGCTACCCTGCATGCCGCCTTATAGCTAATAAAAAATGGGGATGTGTGGCGGCACGTAAAAGGTACTAGTAAGTAGAACGCCCACGGTTTCAATAATACTTGTGTTTTCGATTGTAACGTGACAACACTTGTTCCAAAATGACTTTGTTGATTGTTAATGTGTGCGCCTTCGCAAATCGGAGTGCAAATTTACCACAGCATGTTGGTGCCATGTCATGGCACCAAGCCAAGTTTCATTATTTTCATGCGTGTTTTGGATTTACAGGAATTAAAAAACTAAGTTTCTCAATGTTTCCAACCCAGCCACAACGCCCAGAATTTTGAATTTCATTCCCATTTCTTGCATGGAACCTAGAAATTTACCCGAGGACACACATGTGATTTTTCAACCAACTTTGGTGCACTGGAACATGTGCTTGTATTTCAAATTTGAATTATGCACACAAAGGTGACACGTTCCCTCCCAGAACCACGAGCCTTCTCGAGAGAAGCTCCGATTTGCAAGAAGCTTATACCAAAATTTGTTCCTATTCGGCCAATTTTTTTACCACGGCATGGTACTACCATGACATGACACCATGCCAAGTTTCATGATTTTAAAACCAAGTTTCTCAATGTTCTCGACCGAGCCACGATGCCCAGATGTTTGAATTTTATTCTCATTTTTTTGCATGGGACCTACTCCCTCCTTCCATCTATATAGGGCCTAATGTGTTTTTCAAGACAGCCTTTGACTATTGACAAGATTAATAGCACATGAGATGTATACTATGAAAATTATATTATTGGAAGGTCCTTTGACATACAAATTTGAAGGCATGCTTTGTGTAAGTTGCATGTCATATATTATTGCTCTAACGTTTGGTCAAAGTTAGTCTCGAAAAACGCATTAGGACCTATATAGATGGAAGGAGGGAGTAGAAATTCACCCGAGGACACAAATGTGATTTTTCAACCAACTTTGGTGCACGGGAGCATGTGCTTGTAGTTCAAATTTGAATTATGCACATTAAATGACCAAAACTCAATTAATGTGTAAATAAGGCCAAACGAAGCCGGAATAATTCCAAAATTTAACAAGGCACTCATGTAGTTCTATGTTGCCTTTGTAAATAAACTCAAGGGGGACAACGTATATCGTTTCGCACTCAAAGGTGGCACGTTCCCTCTCAGAACCACGAGCCTTCTTGAGAGAAGCTTCGGTTTGCAAGAAGCTTATACCAAAATCTGTTCCTATTCGGCCAATTTTTTTACCACAACATGGTAGTACCATGACATGACATCCATGCCAAGTTTCATGATTTTCAGACGTGTTTTGGATTTACAAGAATTTTAAAACCAAGTTTCTCAATGTTCTCGGCCGAGCCACGATGCCCAGATGTTTTAATTTTATTCTCATTTCTTGCATGGGACCTAGAAATTCACCCGAGGACACAAATGTGATTTTTCAACCAACTTTGGTGCATGAGAGAATGTGCTTGTAGTTCAAATTTGACTTATGCACATTAAATGACCAGAAACTCAATTAATGTATAAAAAACAACAAACAAACCCGGAATAATTCCAAAATTTAACAGGGCACTAATGTAGTTCTATGTTGCCTTTGTTAAGAAACTCAAGGGGGGGGCAGCGTATATCGTTTCACACTCAAAGGTGGCACGATCCCTCTTAGAACCACGAGCTTCCAAATCGGCCCAATTTTTTTACCACAACATGTTAGTGCCATGACATGACACCATGCCAAGTTTCATGATTTCCAGGCGAGTTTTGGATTTACATGAATTTAAAATCAAAGTTTCTCGATGTTCTCAGCCGAGTCATGACGCCCAGATGTTTGAATTTCATTCTCATTTCTTCCATGGGACCTAGAAATTCAACCAAGGACACACATGTGATTTTTCAACCCACTTTGGTGCACCGGAGCATGTGCATGCAATTCATATTTATATTATGCACATTAAAAGTCCAGAAACTCAATTAATGTATAAAAAGGCCAAATGAACCCGAAATAATTCCAAAATTTAACAGGGCACTCATATAGTTCTATGTTGCCTCTGTAAATAAAATCAGGGGGGAGGCAGCGTATATCGTTTCGCACATAAAGGTGACACGTTCCCTCTCGAAACCACGAGGCTTGTTGAGAGAATCTCCGGTTTTGCAAGAGGCTTATACCAAAACTTGTCCCAATTCAGCCAAGAATTATACGTATGAAAACAAGGTTTTGATTATCCCAAACATCTCGTTACCTAGACCAATATTGAATTCAACATAAAATGGATACAAATATTTGAATTGGAGAGCGTATGGTACATGTAGTTCATAGTGAAATATGATTACTGCTATATGTATGTTTTTTGTTATCAAGATAATATTTAAATTATTGTATAACTTGACAACAATCGTATTCAAATAAGGAAATTGATTCAAATTTAGTCCATATGGTAGACGACAATATATATGTTCACATGGTGGAGTAAAATGTTCATATATGATGGAAGATCAAAATGTACGACTACATCAATTATAAACCGCAAGGTCACCTAACGATATATTCGAATTCAACATAACGTGGATTCAAAAATTGAAATTCGAGATCATGGCATCTGTAATCATATAAAAAGGGACATTACTCTTTCTTTGGTGGGAATTGATTTGTTTTTTGTTGTTGTTGAGGGAAGTGCGAATCGATTTGGTACTGTGCAGGGTAATCTTGTTCTCCCGATTTTTTTACATTTTTATGTAGTTTTTTCAATGGCATCTATAGCAATATAGTAAAAGGGGACATGACTCTCTTGTGTCTTGTATGAATTGTTTTTTGACACGTTAAGTTTGTTCTGCCGAACAAGGAATCCGCACCTTGTTATCCCGAAATTTTCAAGCTCGAGTATCTTTTGTCTCACCTGCTTTGAAACTCCCGCTTCTTCAACCCGCGCCGCGCCTTGTTATCCCGAAATTTGGACGCGTGCGAGAACTCCCTCCTCATCCGAAATCGCTCCCGCAGCCTAGACACACGAAATCCCCCTTCTACCCCTCAGCCCGAAATGAAGCTCCACGTCGCGGTGTCAAAATCGGTGGGGGTACGCTAGTAACTTACCCTACATTTCGGACAAGCGCGTCCCTAAGCTTGGCTCCCCCTCCCCCTTCGCCCCCATTCGTACACCGAGGCCGCCAAAACCCGCGAAACCCTACGCTCCTCCGTCGGCCTCCCGACGGCCGCCCAGCCGGAGACTCTTCCCCGACTACGTCGTCCACCGCAACAGCTCGCCGTCCCTCATCCACCGCACCGGATGGGGATCCGTTGTCGATCTCGTCGTCCCGCCGGATCAGCCACCCCGTCCTCCACCTCCAAGGAGCTTCCCCGACGTTTGCCTCGTCTATCGCGCCACCTCAATCCCCACAGCGCCGTCTTGACCTGCCCCACCGGAACCGCAGCACCCTCACCAATTCCTCCGATGAAGCCGAGGCCAACTCGGCGCCACCAAGGACACTACAGGAAACAGCTACTTTGCCGTCTGCCATGGCGGACGGCAAAGGCTCGAAAGGCGGACGGCAAAGACCTTTGCCGTCAGCCGCGGACGGCAAAAGGCTCCGGCAAAGAAGGCTACGGTAAACAGCTTCTTTGCCGTCTGCTTCCTGGCGGCGGACGGCAAAGGCTCTTTGCCGTCTGCGGCGGACGGCAAAGAGGGCGGACGGCAAAGTCTTTGTGCCGTCTCCGGAGGTTCTGCACTCACCGCTACATTTTATCTTTTATTCGATCTCACGGGGCTGCCGGTGCTCGATACTGAGCAGACATGGCGTGTCTCCATCGACGGCGCCATCGCCGGTTACATCATCCACGGCGTCTCTCCCCCATGTCGTTGCTTCCTCGGCGGCGACTTCCACAACGGCACTAGCTGCAGCTGCTCCGGCTCTCGCTCGCGCTGCGGCTCTGTTCTTGCTGTCGGTCGCGCTGCTGCACTGCTCTTGCTTTCGTTCGTGCTGCTGCTCTGCTCTTGCTCTCGCTTGCACTGCTGCTGCTGCTGCACGACCTCCGGCAGCTACAGGAGTTGCTGCTTTAGCACTCGCTCGCGGTGCTACTGCACGACTTGCTCTCTGCTAGTGCGTTCCCTGCTCGAGCGTCTGCTGATTTAGATCACTACTTCTCTGCTACTAGTGCTCGAACGCCCTAAACATCTATTGCAACGCTATGTTACTAGTCCAATCAGTTTTGACAGTAAAATTCAGTTTTGACTGTGAAGTTCATTTTCTTCAGTTAAGTTCAGAGTGAACAGTACTTACAACATTTGTCGGAGCGGCCGTGGCACGGCTGATGCGTTTTACATCTAGCACTTTTTGGTGATGCATTTTACATCATCTATTGCAGATGATATTAGGGTCCCACTTCAGATTAACGTTGTCTGTCTTGTCATGCTTCAGCCTCGTCGCCGTACACCTTAGCGGAGCTGCTCCAACGACGGAACCGTCCATCACAGCGGAGCAGTACCCTCGGCGCCGTTTCCAGAGGCCTCGGATCTTCTTCCCCGCCTCCGACAGTCACACCAGCATCATCACCATCCTCCACATCCAACCCAATGATGCTGAGGTCCACAAGGCTATGCCAAAGAGGTTGTACACTCATCGCATCAGTTTGTTTCTCCATTCCTCTGTTCTTCCAAATTCATGTGAGCCAAACACCCAGGTTGACTGAAATCCTATGTTTCCAAATGCTCTGTTTTGCACGTGCATTCCTATCCTATTCCTGTGTTTTTCCTGTCCCTGCGTTTATAGAATCCTCCAATTCTAAGGAGCTCTTACAGATTTACTTCATTTTCAGATAGGCGTCAAAGAAAACTCTGTGTGTTATGTCCTGCTCCTGCTGTGCCGTCATCCACCCCACCTGAGGTGCACCATCGACATAAGCATTCACTGCAGCAGAGATATCCCTGCAGACTTCCTTTCGCCGCCTCAGATCATCTTCCCCGTTGCCGGCAGCCACGCCAACTGCATTACCATCATCGACTGAGCAGATGAACCTGAGGACTACACAGTTCCGGAAGAGAGGTCGCAGTCTTTCGTGTTTGCTTACGTTATACATCAGTTATTATTACCTACTACTTTATCGTTCAATCTTGAGTTTTGAATTGCCCATGGGTCTCATATCGAGCCAGCAACGAATAGTATCTGTCTACTATCTGGTTCATCTGGGGTCTTCTATGTGGTTCATGTTGGGTGGTCTTCTATGTGCATTTCCAGATTGTATTCTAGAGGAAGATAACTGTTCAGATGGAGATTCGGAAGGAGCCGACCACGCCTGTTTACCACCTGGGGTGTTTGCTCTAACCTGGCATGCTGATGTTGGTCATATCATGCATATGGCGTCTTGCATTGCTTACATTATACATCTTATATGTCATCAGCTTAGTTTAGATTTGCTTTGTGTGAATGCCACCTGTTTGGTTTCTATATCATACTCCCACCATTCCTAAATATTTGTCTTTTTAGAGATTTCAACAAGTGACTACATACAGAACAAAGTGAGTGAATCTACACTCTAAAATATGTCTATATACATCCGTATGTGGTAGTCCATTTGAAATCTCTAAAAAGACAAATATTTAGGAACGGAGGGAGTATATGGGAATTATGCAATGCCATCTTCTTTAGCCAGGCACCATATACGTGAATCATGCAATGCCATCCTGTTTAGCCAGTCATCGTATATGTGAATTGTATTGTGCCATATTTTTTCCATAATGTATTCCATTTGTCAACAATGTTTATGCATTCATCTACTCTTCCTGTGCATCAACCATTTGAGTCGGTCATGGGAAAATCTGGAGTGAAAACAAGGTCTTCTGAGCAGTCAGTGCTACCTGCCGATGCAGATTTCTTGCTGGTTACAGATAGCTCCTCAGCGGAGGATTCAGAGAGAGATGACCAGTCGTATTCCCCCCCGAGGTGCATGCTCTAACTTGGCTGGGTTATATTGCTCATATCATGCATATGGTGTCTTGCATTGCCATGCCATCTGCTTAGATTAGACATGCTTTCTGTGAATGCCTCCTGTTTGCTTTCTATATCAGATATGTGAATTATGCAATGCCATGTTTTTCAGCCAGTTATCATATATGTGAATTATGCACCGCCATGGAGCCAGGCATCATATATGTGAATTATCTCATGCCATCTTCTTTTTTCATTACGTATTCCATTTGTCGGCAATCTGTGTATATTGAACTACTCTTCATGTGTATCAGCCATTTGAGCCGGTTATGGAAAAATCTGGAGTGAAAAGAAGGTCTTCAGAGCAGGCAATGGTACCTGTTGAAGCATATATCTCGATGGTTACAGGGAGCTCCTCAGAGGAGGATTCAGAGACAGATGACCAGTCCTATATCCCACCTGAGGTGTATGCTCTAAGTTGCAATGTTTATATTTCTCATATGATGCATATGGTGTGTTGCATTTCTTAGTTTAGACATCATATGCACAATATTGAATTCTATCTGCTTAGTTTAGAGATCATACGTGCGAGTGCCAGCTGCCTAGTATATGAATCAATTATGTCAATTATATCATGCCATCCTGTATACTTAGACAACATGTATGTGAATTATTTCATCCCAACCTATTTTAGAAAGACATCATATAGTTTTGTCATGTCATCCTGTTTAGGTACTCATCATATGTTGAATTATGCCATTATATCCTGTTAAGTTATCCATCATATATCTGAAACTGTGTCATACGATCCTGTTTAGTTAGGCATCATATATGTGAAATTGTGTCATGCTGTCCTGTTTGGTTAGACAACATATATGTGAATTACCACATCTGTCTATCATACAATGTATGTACGTTCAATTTCTTTTCTTGTTTATCAGCCATTTGAATTGGAGGGGGTGATGGCAGTATCTAAGGGAGCAACAACCCGTTCTTCACAAAAGACAGTGCTACCCGTCGATGCAGATAGAACCATGGTTGTACTGGCCCACAAACTAGCCCCACCACACATAATCGAGACTCTTCCAGATTGCACACTTACACCGTTGGGCAGGGAACCAGCTACAACCCATCTAACCGCAACCCCAGCGGATAGTAACCCACTTATAGTTGACAAAGCACCATGTCCACCACAGAGTACCCCCACACGAGCAGTTTGTAAAGCTACTGCAGTGCCCAAAGCACGAAGACCACCACAGCTAACCCAAACTCCACGTTTAAAGCAGAAGAGCAACTGTTCTTAGGTCAGATTCCGTAGCTATGGTCCATACTCCTTTGCTATTGCATCACTGTATTTACTCATACCAACTACTTTCGAATTTGAAGGATCCAATTGAAACTCCAATGGCGCAACAGGTATGTTTTAAACCTATTTCTTTAACTGGATTGCTGTTCTAACTTCTTGCTCTATGTTGATTTCAGTTTAAGTTGTATAAACAGTTATGTTCTCATGTGATGCAAATTACAAGTGCTGCCAATGCTGTGTAGTTTCTCACACTTATATTCTGTCTATGCTGCTGTGTCTTAAAAATATATGAGTTGAACTGTATCTCTATCTTGATTAGGGAACATAAACTAGAATGATATGGACAATACAGTGACCATAGTACATAGATATATGTTGGTTTCATGCTGTTATCCTGTCCACCTTACTACTGAACCGGTTTACCAAAATGAGTTTCGTATACTACAAGCTAAACCTGTGATGTGTCTGCTTGTTTCTCTTGTAGTATGCAAACAGAATATTGGAGAAGAGCACCCCACTATGCAATGGTAGAGAAAGTAACGTAGATAAGGTTCAAGATAGTGAGACAACCCTGTTGGTCTCCAAGAAAGGTGATAAAAACGATCTTGTAGACAGTGAGAAAACCCCACAGTCCTGCGTTGATGTAGTGTTCGAGTTACTGGCCAGTACCGCTGGCACAAGCTCTTCGAACTCGCTGCCTGAATCACTTCAGCTTCTTCAGTCTCAGCTACAAGCTGAAAGGCATCAGTCAGCTGTGCTGCGGTAAGAAGCCGAAGGACTGAGGAAGTCCCTGCAGAATTCAGATGCGCACTTTCTTGTGCAACAGCAAGCACTGGAGGATTTAAGCGCCAAACAAGAGAAAGTTAATAAGCTTGCTAAGCATCTTGCCAGCATTATGGGTACCCAGGATATTGTTTCTTGAACTCTTCTGAACTGGTTTCAGTTCTGGACTTGTTTTGCTGCGGCGTTTATATGCTGCTTTGTTCCCTATATTTGCACTGGTGGCGAACTTTGATGCCCAGTGGATGTAATATGTGTAATAGCCGTGATAGCCTAGCATAAGTTGCTTGCTTATTTATTTCCTTGTTGTCTTGTTTATTTGTTTGCTTGTAGTCAGTGCAGTTCTTTTTCCGCGGTTTTCTAGTGGCTGCAATAACCTATTTTTTAAAACTAGGCCACAATAACCATGGGCTAATATTTACTGTAGTGGCACTGGGTCTCCTATGGGCCGTAGAAACAGTGGGCCTTCTACGGGCCGTAGAAACATTAGGCCTTCTACGGGCCGTAGAAACAATGGGCCTTCTACGGGCCGTAGAAACAATGGGCCTTCTACGGGCCATAGAAACAATGGGCCTTCTACGGGCCGTATCATCAATGGGCCTTATACGGGCCGTATGATTGATTGGCCAAACATGGGCCAATAACAGGCCGCATTATGGCCGTAAACGGGCTAGAGTTGGAATCGTCCGTTCATGGGCCGACCATAACGGGCCATCGTTAATAGGCCGTCTTTGATGACGCTATGAAAACGGCCCAACGTATTAACGAACCACAAACGGGCCGACTGTAACCACGGGCTGAATTTGGCCCACAACCAGAAAATGATAGTAACGGGCCATAAGTAAACGAATGCTGGAAATGAGCCCATGAATAAATGGGCTCTGAGAAGGCCAAAAGATAACATGGGCTGGAAACAGCCCAACGGAATAACGGGCCGTTAATGGGTATAAAGTGATACACTGTTCATTATGGGCCAGTTTCACCACGGGCCGTTAATGGGTATAAAGTGATACACTGTTCATTACGGGCCAGTTTCACCACGGGCCGTTAATGGGTGTAAAGTGATACACTGTTCATTACGGGCCAGTTTCACCACGGGCCGTTAATAGGCCAAGAGTTACATAGGGCCTCATATGGGCCGAAAGACGTCATGGGCCATACATGGGCTAGAAGTGAAAACGGGCTGGAATCATATTGGATGGCCCAGATGACGCTACTGGGCCTAATTCGGATAGGGCGTAACGGGCCTTGGGTTAGTGGGCTGTAAATGGTCTATATGCGAACAGGCCGTTAACAGGCTTTCCATGGGCCGGCCCGCCACCTTTTGACCAAGTCAAACGGGCCGGCCTTTTCACAGGAATGGGCCTCTGTTGGGCCGTGCCACGTGTCGACGTATCATAGGCGCCTTCCGTCCAATGAGTGGATGACATCTGTCCCAACGATGAGCCGACACGTGTTTCCTCCAGCCAATGATGATTTTACATGTGGAAAATCCCCATTGGTCGGGGCTGTTAATGGGTTATCGGATCCAAAACCCGACCCGATAGCTTAACGGCGTTCCGTTACGGTGGATGCCACGTGTCGGTCACCCTTGACGAAAGCACTTCTGTGACGCGTGATTTATCGTCATGGAAGTGGACACTTCCGTGATGATAATTTTGGCAATGTCATGGAACACTTCTACGACAGCACAGGTATGACTATCTTGATTATGTCATAAATTTGTCATGGATGTACATGCATGACAGAAAACGCGACCTACTGTGACAAACACGTATCATCACGGAAGTGTATTTTTTGTAGTGTGTTACCTTGGTTTTGGACTAACAATTGCGTCATGGCATTCTGCTGCCGGATCAACTGAGTGAGTTCTGGCAGGAAGGCAAATCCGGTGTCACGTCTCGGAGGCATCTGGCGGGTTTAGAGGGGAGAGATTAGAATAGAAAAGGTGTCTAGTGAGAAAGCACTACCCATATGCACATGAGACAAACACAATCATTTCACTCAATCAATCACGCAAGGGCATACAAACGGTCTAGAACTATCGTAAAAAGTGCTCAACTACTACTATAGACATGGGGAATACTACTAATCATTTGGTGGTCATCTAGAAATTTTGATCGGTGGAAGACTCCATGATGTCTGCTCCAGCTTCGTCTTCAAAGTCATCTTCACTGGGGTCGGAGTCGGTGTCGTCGATGATGATGTAGTTCTCTGGGCAAGTGGAATCATCGTCCTCTCCTCTCGGCACGGGGTCTCCCATCAGTACTCCGATCTTCTTTATCAAGTCGTCATTCTTCTCCGATAGTGTTGCAATTTCCTCCTCATATCCATCGCGTGTAGACTTAAGTTCTTCTTCCAGCTCGATGATCCTTGTCTTTGCCTTCTTCAAATCTATCATATCTGCGCACATCTGGTTCTCCTGGCGTCGAATGTGTTGGTTTAACTCCTGGATGAAAGCTGCAATGGATCTGTCCTTCTTGGTGCTGATCATCTCCCATTGCTCATCTCGGCGCCCACATATCTGATAGATAGTGTCCTTAAGATCCATGTTGTAGACTTCTCCATGCGTCCCATGGTAATGTGGGCTGCCATGCTCTTGCCTAGGCTCCAGGTGGGTGCTTCAAAAGAAAACTCTACGGGCTTAGTAGTTGGCGAGAACGTCCTTCCTGGTACTTGAACTTGAATCATCCAGCGCTCCTCTTCTGGTAAAGTGGTGTTGTAAGTCCCGGTGAAGCTTGGTATTCCGATGTTCAGGTACCTAGTGACTTCCTTCAAGTGGCTTCCAAAGGGGGTGTCTTCATCCAGTTGTGCAAACTTGTTCCTTGAATCCGCCATCCTAAGAGTAGAAAATGGAGAGGAGTCAGAAATGAGTAGAGAAGAGTGACCTATGGGTTATCTTAGTGGTCGTGTCCAACACTCAGCGTGTGCTCTGATACCATCTTGTAGCGACCCGACCTCAAACGGTCAAGTCTCCGTGCTTCAGTGTCATCCCTGGATCTGTAATGCTGACACACACAGTACTCGAAGGATTTATAACCGAGTAGCAATCACACACTTATTACATAGAATGTCTCAAAAGAGAACTTATTACAATAAATATGGCTTAAGGCCATCTAATACGATAACAGTGAAAGGCTTGGAAGATAAAGTGAGTCCATCAACTCCAACGGCATAGCTGAGCTGCACGGCAACGACCTAACGAACCTTACTCCTCGTCTGAAAAGTCTGCAACATAATACGTTGCAGCCCGGAAACGGGTCAGCACATGGAATATGCTGGCAATATAACAGAGTAGAGCAAGTACAAAATAATGCTATCACTACATGCATATTTGGCTGGTGGAAAGCTCTATGGTTACAGTTTTGCGAAAAGCCAAATTTTCCCTACAACAAAGGAATAAGTTTTATTTTAACTATCATGGTAGTTGAAACATCATTGAGAAGGTTCCTCCAACTCAATCCCAATTAAAGTAATTATCAACGCAACAATGTTAAATTAGAGTGATGAGATACTTAGGATAATCCAAGTACTAGATACTCAAGATGTCCATAACCGGGGACACGGCTAACCATGATTATATTGTACACTCTGCAGAGGTTTGCGCACTTTTCCCCACAAGACTCAATCGCCTCCGTTGGATTTCTCGCACTACATGGTGTTTGAGAAACGGATGACCGAGACACAGTCTTTCAGAAACATTAACTCTTTACTCCGGGTAGACCATACCAACCTACATCCCTCTACCTGCTGATCCACCTCTTCAAGAGCTCATGCAACTTACTCAACTATGCTAGAGCCCATAATAGCATGTGGCTGCACACGGAAGTTTCTAGCATGAAAATATCTCAGTTCCCTTTGAGCCTGGGTGGCGGACCTTAGGATGATCACACAGGTACTCCGGGATATCCTAGGACAACACTGGATTCTCCAGGTGCCCGACAAGCAATCCACCCAGATGTGTATTAAAGTTGCCACCTTAAGTTGTACCATTAATTAATCATCTCACATCTGTCATGGATTCACTCACCCAAACCACGTCTACGAGCATAGCATAGCAGTATAAGCAATACATAGAAGTAACTCCCAAGGGTTTGAATATAACAGGGCAATAGGTTCTACCTCATCAACTACTTCCCAATACCCACAAGTTAATCATATCCTAATCATGCAGTGTTTGAGGATTGGAGCTAATGCATAAAAACTGGGTATGAAAAGAGTATGATCAATGTGTTACTTGCCTTGCTGACGATCCGCAAAACCTAGGGACTCGTAGTAGCACGCTTCGCACTCCGGGAATTCTATCGCAAACAAACAATAGCATACATAAGCAATCAAGCAAAGAAGAACGGGTAAATCTCAAATAAGAAGAACTAACCAGAAAGTTCAACTTAAGAACTCCGGTTTGCAAAAAGAATCAAATCAAACAGAGCAACGAAACTCAGCGAAAGAAACAAGATCCGTTTACTAATCTAGAGTAAAGTAAAATTTTACAGTGCCAAAATCTTGTTCAAGTTGATTAAACAGAAAGAGGGTTTCGAGACAAAGATCTAGGCGCTTGAATCGCCTGATTCCGATAAACGAGCGAAAAGATAAACTGAAACGAAAATCGGATCAGAAATCGCGATCGAAAAATAATCGCGAAAAACCTGAGAAAAGGAAAAACTGACGAACAGGCTAACGAACGAACGTTCGTTGTCTGTAACTAACGAGCGAGAACCGTTCGTTAAAATGAACGTACGGACGAGCGTCCGCTAAATAACTAAACCGAGAAAAAAATAAAACCGGTCTATTAAAAAAACGAACTAGGTTTTCTAAAAAACCGGATCGGTTTTCTAAAGAAAACCGGCGGCGGCGGCAGCTACCTCGTCGGATCCGGCGGGGCTGGCTGGCGTCGACGGCGACGGTGCTAGGCGGCGACGCGACAAGCGGCAGCGGCGGCGGCTGCTGCTGCTGCGGCTGCGGGCGGCGGGCGGTG
>NC_057802.1:591090941-591110015 GCF_018294505.1 Triticum aestivum
TCCGGCGGACTCCCAGACTCCGGCGGAGTCCGGTGCGGGCACGGGGCGCGCGGGGGAAGGCGGTGGCAGCGGGGTGGGTCGGCCTGGCTCGGCTGGGCTTCGGCCCAGTCGGGCGCTGAAGTTTTTTTTAAAATAATTTCGCCAAAACTTAAATAAATCCTAGAAAAAAGAAAAATCTGAAAATGCCAAAACAAATTTTCAGCGTCTAAATAAAATATTTAGAACAAGGTGAACATTTTCTTGGTCCTAAAAAGCAAATGAAAAACATGCAATTTTTCTAATGCAAATAAAATAGCAATAAACTCCGAAAAAACAAATATTTGATTTTAATATTTTCCTCCAATACTTCATTTATTTTGGAGAAGTCATATTATCTCCTCTCATATATTTTAATATGAAATATTTTCAGAAATAAAAATAATTAAAACCAAAATCCTTGTTTCAATATGTGATAGAATTCAAATATGAAAACAGTGAAATCCCCTACTCTCTCCGAGGGTCCTTGAGTTGCTTAGGATTTCGAGGATCGCGAAACGAAATGTAGCAAAATATGATATGCAGGAATGATCTATGTATAACATTCCAACTTAAAAATTTGGGATGTTACAGTTCTAGAGTAACTACCGCGATTTTTACAAAGTGCTAGTCTATGGTCAACACGAAAAACACTACAATGACTGGTCAGAACCCTAGAATGGCATTCCCGCCAAAAATGGGTGAATACGATACACACCCATTTCTTATCAGTTAGTAAATCTGAAAAACAGATAAAAATAATTTTAAAATTTCTGGTTCATAAACATAATCAGATTTTCTACTCACATGTGGAGTTTCGCGAGGAATGACACCAGTAATATTCCCGACGAAAGAAATTGATACTACAATTTTGTAAAACACGGTTATTTTTGTAGTATAGACTTTGTCCTTTCTGCCCGTAATATTACAAATGTGATTTCTTTGTGAAACTTCACATGTGAGTAGAACAATAGAACTGTTCATAAGAGGTACTCCCTCCTTTTCGGGTTTATAGGGCTCAATTCAAAAATCTCACCAACCAAGGTAGATGGTGAGTGGTGGAATATTTTTTATAGTTTGCAAAAGAACCCAATTAATGCTCTTGTTTTCCTCAAAAAATTATGTTTACTAATGCATTAGTTGCAATGCATGCATGCATAAAATACATGCATTGGTCAATTTGAAGGAAATATGCCCTAGAGGCAATAATAAAGTTATTATTTATTTCCTTATTTCATAATAAATGTTTATAATTCATGCTAGAATTGTATTAACCGGAAACATATTACTTGTGTGAATACATAGACAAACAGAGTGTCGGTAGTATGCCTCTACTTGACTAGCTCGTTGATCAAAGATGGTTATGTTTCCTAGCCATAGACATGAGTTGTCTTTGATTAACGGGATCACATCATTAGGAGAATGATGTGATTAACTTGACCCATTCCATTAGTTTAGCACTCGATCGTTTAGTATGTTGCTATTGCTTTCTTCATGACTTATACATGTTCCTATGACTATGAGATTATGCAACTCCCGTTTACCGGAGGAACACTTTGTGTGCTACCAAACGTCACAACGTAACTGGGTGATTATAAAGGTGCTCTACAGGTGTCTCAGAAGGTACTTGTTGGGTTGGCGGATTTCGAGATTAGGATTTGTCACTCCGATTGTCGGAGAGGTATCTCTGGGCCCACTCGGTAATGCACATCACTATAAGCCTTGCAAGCATTGCAACTAATGAGTTAGTTGCGGGATGACGTATTACAGAACGAGTAAAGAGACTTGCCGGTAACGAGATTGAACTAGGTATTGAGATACCGACGATCGAATCTCGGGCAAGTAACATACCGATGACAAAGGGAACAATGTATGTTGTTATGCAGTCTGACCGATAAAGATCTTCGTAGAATATGTAGGAGCCAATGTGGGCATCCAGGTCCCGCTATTGTTTATTGACCAGAGAGGTGTCTCGGTCATGTCTACATAGTTCTCGAACCCGTAGGGTCTGCACGCTTAACGTTCGTTGACGATATAGTACTATGAGTTGTTTATGTTGGTGACCGAATGTTGTTCGGAGTTTTGGATGAGATCACGGATATGACGAGGAACTCCGGAATGGTCCGGAAGTAAAGATTGATATGTGGATAGTAGTGTTTGATCTCCGGAAAGGTTCCGGAATCCATCGGAAGGGGTTCCGGATGTTTCCCGAAATGTTTGGGCACAAGAACACTTTATCTGGGCCAAAGGGGAAAACCCACGAGGTTTTTGGAAAGCGCAAATGGAAGTTTTGCGGAGTCCAGGGGCTAGACGCCAGGGTCCCTGGCGTCTGGGTCCAGACGCCGGGAACCCTGGTCGTCTGGCCCTGGAGTCCGAGAAGGACTCTTGCCTTTCGGGTGAAATCGACTTTGTGGAGGCTTTTACTCCAAGTTTCGACCCCAAGGCTCAACATATAAATAGAGGGGTAGGGCTAGCACCCAAGACAGATCAAGAAACACCAAGCCGTGTGCCGGCAACCCCGTCCCCTATAGTTTATCCTCCGTCATAGTTTTCGTAGTGCTTAGGCGAAGCCCTGCGGAGATTGTTCTTCACCAACACCGTCACCACGCCGTCGTGCTGCCGGAACTCATCTACTACTTTGCCTCTCTTGCTGGATCGAGAAGGCGGGGATGTCATCGAGCTGAACGTGTGCAGAACTCGAAGGTGTCGTGCTTTCGGTACTTGGATCGGTCGGATCGTGAAGACGTACGACCACATCAACCGCGTTGATATAACGCTTCCGCTTACGGTCTACGAGGGTACGTAGACAACACTCTCCCCTCTCGTTGCTATGCATGACCATGATCTTGCGTGTGCGTAGGATTTTTTTTGAAATTACTACGTTCCCCAATAGTGGCATCCGAGCTAGGTTTTATGCGTAGATGTCATATGCACGAGTAGAACACAAGTGAGTTGTGGGAGATATAAGTCATACTGCTTACCAGCATGTCATACTTTGGTTCGGCGGTATTGTTGGATGAAGCGGCCTGGACCGACATTACGCGTACGGTTACGCGAGACTGGTTCTACCGACGTGTTTTGCACAGAGGTGGCTGGCGGGTGTCAGTTTCTCCAACTTTAGTTGAACCGAGTGTGGCTACACCCGGTCCTTGCGAAGGTTAAAACAGCACCAACTTGACAAACTATCGTTGGGGTTTGATGCGTAGGTAAGAACGGTTCTTGCTAAGCCCAGTAGCAGCCACGTAAAACTTGCAACAACAAAGTAGAGGATGTCTAACTTGTTTTTGCAGGGCATGTTGTGATGTGATATGGTCAAGACATGATGCTAAATTTTATTGTATGAGATGATCATGTTTTGTAACCGAGTTATCGACAACTGGCAGGAGCCATATGGTTGTCGCTTTATTGTATGCAATGCAATCGCCCTGTAATGCTTTACTTTATCACTAAGCGGTAGCGATAGTCGTAGACGCATAAGATTGGCAAGACGACAATGATGCTACGATGGAGATCAAGGTGTCGCGCCGGTGATGTTGGTGATCATGACGGTGCTTCGGAGATGGAGATCACAAGCACAAGATGATGATGGCCATATCATATCACTTATATTGATTGCATGTGATGTTTATCTTTTATGCATCTTATCTTGCTTTGATTGACGGTAGCATTATAAGATGATCCCTCACTAAATTATCAAAGTATAAGTGTTCTCCCTGAGTATGCACCGTTGCGAAAGTTCTTCGTGCTGAGACACCACGTAATGATCGGGTGTGATAGGATCTACGTTCAAATACAACGGGTGCAAAACAGTTGCACACGCGGAATACTCAGGTTAAACTTGACGAGCCTAGCGTATAACAGATATGGCCTTGGAACACGGAGACCGAAAGGTCAAGCGTGAATCATATAGTAGATATGATCAACATAGTCATGTTCACCGTTGAAACTACTCCATCTCACGTGATGATCGGACATGGTTTAGTTGATATGGGTCACATGATCACTTTGAGGATTAGAGGGATGTCTATCTAAGTGGGAGTTCTTAAGTAATATGATTAACTGAACTTAAATTTATCATGAACTTAGTACCTGATAGTATCTTGCTTGTCTATGTTGATTGTAGATAGATGGCCCGTGCTGTGTTCCGTTGAATTTTAATGCGTTCCTTGAGAAAGCAAAGTTGAAAGATGATTGTAGCAATTACACGGACTGGGTCCGTAACTTGAGGATTATCCTCATTGCTGCACAAAACAATTACGTCCTGGAAGCACCGCTAGGTGTACCACTTGCGCCAGCAACTGCAGACATTGTGAATGCCTGGCAATCACGTGTTGATGACTACTCGATAGTTCAGTGTGCCATGCTTTACGGCTTAGAACCGGGACTTCAACGAAGTTTTGAACGTCATGGAGCATATGAGATGTTCCAGGATTTGAAGTTAATATTTCAAGCAAATGCCCGGATTGAGAGATATGAAGTCTCCAATAAGTTCTATAGCTGCAAGATGGAGGAGAATAGTTTTGTCAGTGAGCATATACTCAAGATGTCTGGGTACTGCAATCACTTGATTCAACTGGGAGTTAATCTTTCGGATGATAGCGTCATTGACAGAATTCTCCAATCACTGCCACCAAGCTACAACAGCTTCGCGATGAACTATAACATGCAAGGGATGGATAAGACGATTCCCGAGCTCTTCGCAATGCTAAAGGCTGCGGAGGTAGAAATCAAAAAGGAGCATCAAGTGTTGATGGTCAATAAGACCACCAGTTTCAAGAAAAAGGGCAAAGGGAAGAAGAAGGGGAACTTCAAGAAGAACAGCAAGCAAGTTGCTGTTCGGGAGAAGAAACCCAAGTCTGGACCTAAGCCTGAGACTGAGTGCTTCTACTGCAAGCAGACTGGTCACTGGAAGCGGAACTGCCCCAATTATTTGGCGGATAAGAAGGATGGCAAGGTGAACAAAGGTATATGTGATATACATGTTATTGATGTGTACCTTACTAATGCTCGCAGTAGCACCTGGGTATTTGATACTGGTTCTGTTGCTAATATTTGCAACTCGAAGCAGGGGCTACGGATTAAGCGAAGATTGGCTAAGGACGAGGTGACGATGCGCGTGGGAAATGGTTCCAAAGTCGATGTGATCGCGGTCGGCACGGTACCTCTACATCTACCTTCGGGATTAGTTTTAGACCTAAATAATTGTTATTTGGTGCCAGCGTTAAGCACGAACATTATATCTGGATCTTGTTTGATGCGAGACGGTTATTCATTTAAATCAGAGAATAATGCTTGTTCTATTCATATGAGTAATATCTTTTATGGTCATGCACCCTTGAAGAGTGGTCTATTTTTGTTGAATCTCGATAGTGGTGATACACATATTCATAGTATTGAAGCCAAAAGATGCAGAGTTGATAATGATAGTGCAACTTATTTGTGGCATTGCCGTTTAGCTCATATCGGTGTAAAGCGCATGAAGAAACTCCATACTGATGGACTTTTGGAACCACTTGATTATGAATCACTTGGTACTTGCGAACCGTGCCTCATGGGCAAGATGACTAAAATGCCGTTCTCCGGAACTATGGAGAGAGCAACAGATTTGTTGGAAATCATACATACAGATGTATGTGGTCTGATGAATGTTGAGGCTCGTGGCGGATATCGTTATTTTCTCACCTTCACAGATGATTTATGCAGATATGGGTATATCTACTTAATGAAACATAAGTCTGAAACATTTGAAAAGTGCAAAGAATTTCAGAGTGAAGTTGAAAATCATCGTAACAAGAAAATAAAGTTTCTACGATCTGATCGTGGAGGAGAATATTTGAGTTATGAGTTTGGTCTTCATTTGAAACAATGCGGAATAGTTTCGCAACTCACGCCACCCGGAACACCACAGCGTAATGGTGTGTCCGAACGTCGTAATCGTACTCTACTAGATATGGTGCGATCTATGATGTCTCCTACTGATTTACTGCTATCGTTTTGGGGTTATGCTTTAGAGACGGCCGCATTCACGTTAAATAGGGCACTATCAAAATCCGTTGAGACGACGCCTTATGAACTGTGGTTTAGCAAGAAACCAAAGTTGTCGTTTCTTAAAGTTTGGGGCTGCGATGCTTATGTGAAAAAGCTTCAACCTCATAAGCTCGAACCCAAATCGGAGAAATGTGTCTCCGTAGGATACCCAAAGGAGACTGTTGGGTACACCTTCTATCACAGATCCGAAAGCAAGACTTTTGTTGCTAAATTCAGAATTTTTCTGGAGAAAGAGTTTCTCTCGAAAGAAGTGACACTACAAAAAAAAGACACATCCGTGACATTTTGGGCCAAAAAAAAATTCTGTCATACATATGACACTTCTATGACGATAATTGTGACAAAACCTGGTGTGATCATAGATGTGGTGGGCTCCTACTTGTATGACAAAAAATCATAACAGAAAATGGGCTTTTCATCCTGGGCGGGCCGGAGACGCAGCTGCATGACATTCTTTGGGCCGTCCATGACGGAAAAAACCGTGGTAGAAGCGAGGGGGAGGAAAATTTCGGGGAGTTCCCGGTTACGGTGGGAGGTCGGGGGCCAAGCGATGCGCGTTTCTCTCGTACACGTACGCGCGTGTGTGCGAGGCGTTGGCTCTAACTGAACCCGAGCGATTGCACTGCAGGCTACGCGTTACTGAACCCGAGCGATCGATCGATGGCTGTTAACTGAACCCGATCGAGAGATTCCTTCGCTACTGCTGCTAACTGAAGCCGATCGATTGGATGAACAGTGAGCGTTGCAGGGGGGTTGGATGAACAGTGAGCGGTGGCGTTGCCTTTGGATGAACAGGACCCCGTGGTGTGGAGGGCTGGATGAACAGTAGACGGTGGAGGGGTCCCCGTAGAGGGGTGGTTGGACAGGACCCCGTGGTGTGGAGGGCTGGATGAACAGTAGACGGTGGAGGGGTGCCCGTGGAGGGGTGGTTGAACTTTAGCCGGTGGAGGCTGGATGAACAGCAGCCCGTGGAGGCTGGAGGAAGTCGACGGTGGAGATGAACAGTATCCCGTGGAGTTCCGTTTTGCGGTACGCCACACCCCTCCCGATCAATAGGACCCCCGTTTCGACCGTAGCACTCCAACACAAGTCCGTTTCCTCCGTTTTGCGGTACGCCACACCCCTCCCGATCAACAGGACCCCCGTTTCGACCGTAGGAGGTCCGTTTCCACCATTTTGCAGTACGGCAGACCCCTCCCAATGAACAGGATCCCGTTTCGAACGTGGCCGGTCGAACACAAGGCCGTTTCCTCCATTTTGCGGTACGCCAGGCCTCGTTTCCATCGCCTGTTCTGTCCAAGCCCTCCCGATGAACACGACCACGCATTCCGTTCCGACCCAGCCGGTTGGCTCCCATGCGTTCCGTTGCCTCCCGATGAACACGACGCACTCTGTTGCCTCCCCATGAACACAACGCATTCCGTTGCCTCCCCATGAACACGACGACGATGCTGTTTCTCCGTTCCAACCCAGCCATGTACACGAGCCCTGGCCGTACGTATGCGCGAGTAGGCGTTCGAGACCCTGCCCGTATGTACGTACATAGCCGTATTTTCTTTCTTGCACCCTGGCCGCTGTACGTACGTGTACATGCTACGTGCGCGCCTCTACTACGACACGTACGCGCCTCTACTACGACACGTGCGCGCCTCTACATCGACCAGTATATATGACAACGCTACGTACGCTTCGACCAGGTGGGTCCCGACTGTCAGGCACTTCCTTGCCTGCGAAGATGTAGCTTGTGGGTCCCAGCAGTCAGGGGGCGAATCGTTTTGTTTTTTTACCCGAACGCACTTCCTTGCGTGCGAAGGTGTAGCTGCTGGGTCCCAGCTGTCAGGGGGGGAATCATTTTTTTGCCCGGACGCACTTCCTTGCGTGTGAAGATGTAGCTGGTGGGTCCCAGCAGTCGGGGGGCGAATCGTATTTTTTTCGGACGCACTTCCTTGCGTGTGAAGATGTACCTGGTGGGTCCTAGCAGTCAGGGGGGTGAATCGTTTTTTTTCGGACGCACTTCCTTGCGTGCGAAGATGTAGCTGGTGGGTCCTAGCAGTCAGGGGGAAACGTTTTTTCGCGAAATACGGTGGCCCGTCCGGTGGGTCCCCGCTGTCAGGTGGAGGAATAATTATTTTGCGCGTAATAAGGAGGCACTTCCTTGCTGCGGCCGTGGACCCAGCTGTCAGCCTCTCCATGTACAGTCCATGTCCGATGGAAGCCATTCCTTGACCACGTTGACCACGCCGCGCCGAGAGCACCAGGGCGATGGACGACGGCGAGGCCTAGGAAGGGGACAATGCGGAGCCGGGGAAGACACGGCAGTGGATGCCCACGCGTAGAGGAGTATGAGAGTTCACTCGTTCGGCTGCAGTGTGAGGCTGCCGTCGCCGCAGAATAACAGGGGGTGTGGGTGCGTAGTGGGATGGCCTGGCCAGCGGTGGAAGTAGTAGGGGGCGGTGAGGCCTCCGCGGCATCACAGCCGACCACGGGCGGCAGGAGCAGGCGGCACGACCGGCGCTGCTTTGGGCGGCTGGAGCAAGAAGACCAGAGGTTGAAGAAGCACTACGGCCGTTGGATGGACATCGTACGGTCACTGGAGCTAGAATCGTTCATATATTGACTAAAGTTGACAAAGGCCTCTGTCCCAGTCAACTTAGTAGGCCCACAAGTCAGCCTCCCACCAAGGTGGGTCCCAGCTAGCAGGGGGGTATTCATTTTTTTGTGCGTAATAAGGAGGCACTTTCGGTGGGTCCGAGCTGATAGCGAGGGGAACGTTTTTTTCGCGAAATACGGTGGCCCGTCCTGTGGGTCCCAGCAGTCAGGGGGAAATGTTTTTTTTGCGAAATACTGGTGGCCCGTCCGGTGGGTCCCATCTTTCAGGTGGACGAATAATTATTTTCCGCGTAATAAGGAGGCACTTCCTTGCGGCTGCCGTGGACCCAGCTGTCAGCCTCTCCACGTACAATACTCTTCCGATGGAAGTCGGTCGTTGACTACATTGACCACGCCGCGCCGAGAGCACCACGGCGGTGGACGACGGCGAGGCCTAGGAAGGGGACGACGCGGAGCCGGGGAAGACGCGGCAGTGGAAGCCCGCGCGGAGAGGAGTACGAGGGTTCACCGGTTCGGCTGCGGCGTGAGGCTGCCGTCGCCGCAGAATAACGGGGGGTGTGGGTGAGTAGAGGGATGCCCTGGCCAGCGGTGGGAGTAGTAGGGGGCGCTGAGGCCTGCATGGCAGCATAGCCGGCCACGGGAGGCGGGAGTAGGCGGTCCCGCCGGCGCTGCTTTGGCGGCTGGAGCAAGAAGATCAGAGATTGTAGAAACACGACGGCCGTTGGATTGACATCCAACGGTTACGTCTGCTAGAATCGTTTGTTGACGTATATAATAACTAAAAAAATCTTGCATACGCGTCATCTAAACAGGCCCACAAGTCAGACCACTCCCTCTTTTTTTAATAATTTATATATAGCTCATGGCAACTTCTTATGCAATTTATTGCAGTCGTTTTTTTGGTTGGCCAGGGCCAATTTTGCATATTTCTTTGGGTTCCAAACTATTTTTAATACCGAAAAGTCGAGCCAGATTTAAAGTACTTTGAAGATATATTTAAATTAGGTTAATGCCCAGTGAAATAGGAATCTGAAAATGTGAAAAAAATCAGAAATTATAAAGTAATTGCCAATTTGTCATCTGTTTTTATATTTACAACCCATTTCATATTACTTTCAAGATTTGCAGGTGTCTTGAAAGAGTTGCAGCCCATCAGGGCGTAGAAAAATAAGTAGGCCTGGATTGGGTATTCTTCAGAAAAATAAACTGGGCTCATTTTCACAAAGAAAAAATAGCTGGGCTGGTCACATGGTGAACATAAAATATAAGCCTGGGCTAGATGGGCCACAGCCCAGTACAAACCCTGCTCCGTCTCAACAATACCAAACAAAAAAAATACTGCTTGAGTAGCTACGTCCCAGGTGTCAGCCGATCTTGTGCTGTTCTCTTGTCTATTGACTATATACACTCACAATGTCGTGGGTCCCAGATGTCAGGAAAACACTAGGAGGAAGCATTTTATTTTTCCATACGCTGACGTGGTGGGCCCCTACTGTCATCCTCTCCACGTACTTCTGCTGATTCCTCTTGTTTGTTGACCATGTTGACAACGTGAGAGGGCAGCGCCGCGGTGAGTGCACCAAAGCGCGCGGAGGACGTCGGTGTTAACGATTTAGGAGACGGTGGGGCGGCGATGCGTGCGCTGAGGCGCAGCCAGCCGTGGGAGGCGGAAGCAAACGGCCCCGCCGGCGCTGGTTTGGTTTTGGCGGCTGGAGGAAGACAGGACTGAAGAAACACGACAGACTGTAAAAGCAGCAGGAGTACTTAACAACCTTAACTGAAACCAGCAGGGGCACTTAACAACCAAAGCTGAAAACAGTATGAGTACTTATACAGGTTCAACCGTACAAAGCACGCCTCGAACAGTGTTACTCTGCCTACAGTTAACCAAGGGTGAGGCCGCCAAGCCCCAGGACAAGGCCCAGGCGCCACCCCGCGCATCCACAACCTTCTGAAAGCGGCTTCATCTCACAACTTGGTCAATAAACAGGATATTCACTTTAGAGCCATGGAAAAGCATGAACATAATCTTCTGTCCTATTCTCCAAGATGGACGGGCCTTCATTATTTGAGACCACCCATGAATAAGTATCTTTTCACCTCCAAGGGGAATTGAGTAGGTCGACATAAACATCATGTTGTGACCAAGCGCAAGTCTGACCCGACCATGGTCAGGCATCTGTACAGGAACAATAGAACTCAGCAGTTCCTGTTTCAAGAAGATCACAGCTGTAAAACTGTGTATAAGCAATAGTTTATGAACAACATATATAACAGAAAACAGCTCATACCATAAGTTTCTCGACATAGTTGGACCTGTTCAACGAGTGCAGCAGTGGCGCACATATCCCACGTGGCCTTCCACCATTGAAACGCCCCACAAGGACCTCAAGACGATCAATAAAGTGTAGGAACTTGTGGATGTCGATCCAGTCAACTTCAGTGCCATTAGTAACAGCCTAGTTATTACAGAGTAACAAACGAGCAGACTGCTTAACTCTGAAAAAACCTACACGTGCCACCAATTATAAGAAAATATTAGTTAGAAGTAGCATCTTCGTGAGAGATTCGTTGCTACTTCTGAAGTTAAATTGTGATTAGTTAGACAGAATAGGTGGATTAAGAAGTAATCGAGGCAACAAGCAAGAACCAGATACAAAACTAACATGGATGAACAATTGGAACGACGTCGGGGTGGAAGATCGCAGTGAAGATGAGACCAGGTTCTGCTATTTCCATCAACATTCGTGCGCCAACTTTCAGTCCGTAACACTTGAGAAAGTTTATCCAAGTTCGGCCATAAAAAAAGCAGCGATCTTCTTGGTTCATGAACCCAACTCGGAACTTATATCCATGGCTTGTCTTCACTGTGACCATTAAACTAGTGTATTCAGTTATGGCAAGGCCGAGCATCTTGAGTACATGTGTTCTGGCAGAGCAAATAATACACTGCAGGAAAAATAATGTGAGAACACGGCATGTTCAAAAAACCCCCACCCACCCGGATAGAAAAGACGATTCTAGGAACATACTGTGCGCGTTTCAAAATGCTGTGTTAGGATGAGAAGGAACAAGTGTGGCGTCTCGCCGAGGGCGCAGAAACCTGTAGGGTACTCGCGCTTTGGGCACTGCAAATGAAACACACTAGATTCAGTAGGAAGAAAAATGCATCAACGGCGGCGGCTGCCATCCTAGGATTACCTGCGACCAAGGGACTTGGATTTATCGGGGATGGATGAAGAATTCGTACCTGGTTCTCCATGAGAAAACCCTATGCAATCGCCGAGAGGGGGTTTTCTCTGAACAAGCAGACGAGGGAGAAGGGGATTCAGGCCCAGTGAAATATTGCCGCTTCGTCCGTCCAGCTTACTGCTAAAGCTGGAAAGGGGGGTTGTGATTTGACGGCTCATTGGGCATTACTGCGGCGCTACGACCGGGGTGTGTCTACCGTGAAGTTGTGCTCTCTAATTTGTGCATATGGCACGTGGACCCCGTTGCCGGTTGCCCCACATATCAGCGAAAGGAAGTAGAAAGACAAGAGTAACTAGTTACACATAAATATATTTTTTGACAGAGAGATACTCCCTCTGTAAAGAAATATACAAATCTTTTATATCACAGGCTCACCTTGCCGAGAAATATACTCCCTCTGCAACGCATGGGCATTATGGGGGTTCAGCTTTTTTTACGGGGGTTCAGCTGAGAATATAATACTCAGATAGGCTCACGGTTCTGGACTTTGGGCCGCAGGCCGACCCTGCATGTTTGGGGGCCCATGTGTTCTACCTCAGCGCTTTTCATATTGCAAGCGATCGGTACGGCGCTGGTTTTAGATGCTGTCGCAAGGCGAATACACAAAATTGAATAAAGCACGACAGCTGTTGGAATGAAATCGAACGACAGTTCCTAACCAGCAATCAGAGTTGCAATTCTATCAACGATATACCATGTGATAAATAATACTGTCAGATTATTACACCATGCCAGATTATTACATCAAAATCTCTCGGAGGATAGATCAGTTCGGCAGTTGCGTGCTGCTACTTAAGAATTTCAAAGTTGATTTGGACCAGCTCTCCTTGCCGAGAAAGTTCGATTTTGACATCATCCCCTACCGCAAGATATGATTTAGATTTGAACCTTGACCATCCTTTAGCATCAATCATCATGCGACCATCCTTTGTACTTACGGTATATTGAGCAGGTTCATTCACACCAAGGCTGCGCATGGTAAGAGAAACTTGGCCGCGGTCGCCCGGATTGTTGAACGACTCCCTCGTTGCTCTAGGAATTCCCTGTTTGCAAACAAGAAGACATACCCAAACAGTTAGATCAACACAGTGAATCATGTGAAACAACATGGAAAGAAAAAAGAACGAAGCACTTGGGCGGCCAATGCTTACCAAGAAGGTGGACATGTCGGTTTTTGTAAGGACTTTGGTATATGAAGTGCGAACTGCAGCCCAGTCTGTTGCCGGTGCAACTGCACGGGCCGGAGCAGATGCAAGTGCAAGTGTTGGTGCAGGTGCCGAAGCTGCTGCTGCTGCCGGAGATGGTGCTCCTTGTAGAGCTGGTGCCGGTGTCAGAGCAGGTGCCGGTGTCGATGCCCGATCCTCCGGTAGATCATACTGATCCGCTGACGCGGTCGGTGCCCAATCCTCAGCTGAATCAGACTGAGCTGCTGCCGCTGTCAGTGCTAGAGCAACTGCCGGTGCTCGATCTGTCCGAGACAGCGGCGATCGTGTTGGTCTGCTATGATCAGCTTTCTAACTTGACTAGGATCCGTGACCGTGATCCAGTTTTTTTCTTCATTTCTTTTAAACGCGAGAAGGACTAATTGTGGCGTTTTTGTTAAACCAAACTGCAGTTCATCATAGGGATTCAGCTTGTACTCAGACAACATACTGATCCAATTTTTTCCAGTAATATAAGTGATGGACAGTGCCTTCGTTACTGACACGACATAAGAAGTGAAACCTGCAAAAATAGCCATCGTAGAGCAAACCAAACGGTTTATTCCGTGATGAATGTCACATGGCAAAACCTGCATCGTAAAATTGCAGGAAAAGAAAGAAAGCATGACATTAAATCAACAAGATCTAGACAGTAAATCAATAAGATTTACTTGATGTCACACGAGTGAATCCTTACCAGTAAATCACTATGTTGAAGTACTAAACAGAAGATTGATCGTTCAACTACGCGTGGCATGCAGGGGCCCCGCCTACTCCCACAAGCAGGACAGTCCAAAGGTCGTGACAAATTGTATGGAGCGAACATCCATGGGACTGGAAATCCTGGTGGGTGCGATAAACCCTGCAATGCATACAGATATTGGAGTGTAACCATAATTGATAAACCGTCCTCACAAAAATTATGATCTGGATACTTCAAAATATACAAACTGAATTGAGTGGATAGACATTAACACAGACATTAACATAGACCATTCACACACCAAAAGCGGCAGTACTAATAAACAATACAGGGTTCACAAACACAAATCAAGTACTGAACAATAGTACTTACTACAGACAAGCAAAGTTGCACTAACTAAACCCTGCAGACTATTTCTTGCCACCGACCTACGGGATGAACCCCGCATAACTGACTAGGCCATGGACTTCGTGTGAGATGTCTACATGCACCATCACCATCTTGTCAACCTTGGAGAACCTAACAGAGTGGTCTTTCCACTCATAAACATGATGATGAAGACAGGCCGCATCAGATTTGTTGGGAAGCTTTACAAGAACCACACCCTTCGTAATCGAAGGCACAACCAGGAAATTGTTGTGCTCAAGTACAGCCTCGAGAACACGCCTGACAACAATGCTACAGGAAAACACTAGTTCAGAACACGTGGTGACAAGGACACAGCAGCTGGATAGTTCAGCAGTGGAACTCATCATCAGGTCTTCCAGTTCACACGGCATGACTTTGAGAACTTCATCTCCACCGCGGACCTAGTTCTAATTCAAACAGAAACCATATTTTGTTACTACCTCCGTTCAGAAATATAAGATGATTTTCGATATTATACTCCAGATATGACTACATATACGCACAGAAATGAGTGAACAAAGACACTAGAACATGTCTTCAAAGGCATGAGAGCAGAGGGTTACATGCAATATCCATAACACAAGTTGCTGAGGCAAATATACCCTCTTAAAAGGTAGCATTGATGTTCATAAAGTACTCCCTCGTCCCAAAATTCTTGTCTTAGATTTGTCTAGATACGGATGTATCAAGTCACATGTTAGTATTAGATACATCCGTATCTAGACAAATCTAAGACAAGAAATTTGGGACAGAGGGAGTAGTTGAAAGTAATCTATAAGAAATCAGTGTCAACCTCTCGCATGTTTTGGTCAAAAGAGGAATTTAGAACCGTCATTTGGCACACTAAAATCACATGCAAAATCACCCAGAAAGTTGTACTACCAGTACTAGTACTGCGTGTTAGATGAAAAAACACGATCAAGATCGAGAAAAAGATCGTCAACAAGAGACATTACCTGGACTTGCTTAATGAGGGATCCCGGAGAAGGGGGCTTGGACAGGGCAATGGCTTTGAGCTTGTCTGCGGTAGTCTCGGCGGGGTGCTTGCGCTTCTTCGTACCATGAGCCTCGATGGTTTTGGCCAGAGCCATAGACATCACGTCGGCCGGTGCTCCGGCGTCCATCCAAGAGAGGAAGCTGAGTGAGAAGAGTGAAAGGAGGAACGAGATGAGGGAGAAGCGAAGCGAGTGGGGGTTTTCTTCAAGAGAGGAAGCTGAGAGAGAAGAGTGAAATGATGGTTGCTTCGTCCGTCCAACTTACTGCTGGAAATAAGGGGGTTTTGTGATTTGACGGCTCATTGGGCATTACTGCGGCGGTTCGATCGGGGTAGTCTACCGTCACTCTACTACGGAGTAATTTAGTGCATGGCTAGTGGACCCAGGTGCTGGCTATCCCACACGTCGGCAAAAGTGAGTAATTTAGTGCATGGCTGGAGGAGGATCTGCACGGTAGAGCGTGTCCACTGTTTTTCTGAAGAAAAAAATGATTACAGCAAGCGTTTCCACTCTTACGACGGAGGAGTGCGAAACACGGCAGCCACTTGAACATACAGAGTGCTCCTACTACTAGGCATGTGCAGTGGTTCATACGTCAGTACTACACAATCTTGTTGCTAGTGTAGTAAGATAGGACGATAACAAATGATGTTGTGCGCATGTCAACTACTCCTATATGTAACATAGTACCGCTTTTTCAACTGTCCGGTCGAGAATGAATGGTGAGATCAATGTTAACAGAACTAGGTCCACAGCGCACGGAGAGTACGGTGCTAACGTACTCCACGAAACATGAACCATATGAAGCACGAATAGTGTTAGGCCGGGTGTATGAAGGGTGCACGGGATGGGAGCAAAAGTTCCCTTCTCGACCCACTTTTGGGTGTTTGGCAGAGTGCATGAAGGGTGCATGAGTCCACACTAGTAGGTTGACAAAAATACATGAAGAGGAAACAACTATATTGAGATGAGAATGCAACCAAACACACCCACACGCTTTGTGCTACAGTGACTGATCTGCACCGTCTGAGTTTGATCCAACGGTCATGTTGCACCGAGACATGGACATGCCCATGCAGAGGGCGCCTAAAAACCACCGAAGTCCCTCTGCTTCTCGAGGCGCACGACATTGGTGATGCAGGGTGCAACCGCCCGCAGAGCCCGCTCCCGGTCGACGGGAGCCAGCTCGTCAAAGACGGTGTCCAATGGCACGAATGGATTCCAGTGACGGAGCCCTGAAAGGATTCGCCCGACAACGGCGACGGCAGCCCGCAACCCCTCCTTGTCCAGCTCAGCCCCCCACCATCATGCGGAGACGGCTCAGCTCCTCGGAGATATAGGTGAAGAAGGAGACCAGGTCAGGAAGCCACAGCTCGTTGAAGTCGACCGGGTGGTCAAATGGGTTTAGCCCGATGGCCGGCATCGTCGCGCTGGCACGACGGTAGGCATCGCGCAGCCGCAACACGTGCGTGGCAACTTGGTTCACCAAGTGGCTGAGGCGATCCTGGACCTCGTCACGATTGGCCCGCTCGCGCTCCAGCCGGCTCCCCTGACGGCCTATCGTATCTCCCGCTTTCTGCAGCAACACCGCCGACGCCTCGAGCATCTTTGAGGTGGACGCCTGCCGCTTTTGAAGCTCCGTGAACTCCCGCACATAACGGAGGAGCATGGCACTCCTCTCCTCCTTGAGCTCACGGAGCTCCACGTCCTTGGCCCTGAGCTCCGCATCCTTGGCATGGAGCTCCTATGTCAGGCGCCTCACCTCGGACTCCGTGATCTGCTGCGCCGCCATGGCACCAGGTAGAAGCAATGGGGAGAGGAAGCAAAGGGGGCGACGGCTGAAAGGCAATGCAATCTACGGAAAGGCGGAGGGAGCGGGGAATCTTTTGGTTTTCACCACTGTAAAACACCAGTCGACGACTTCTCACATCAGGGAGCAGTGGATTTTTACAGGCGGAGTCATCGTGACTAATTGCTGCCGCACCTACTCCCGCCAATCAAAAAATTAAAAATCCTGCCGCGCCTGCTCCCGTCAATCAAAAAATTAAAATCCTGCCGCACCCAAACACCAGAGCAACGCCGCGGTGGATATTTAAATTTACCTGCCGACAAGTAGATAAAAAAAGGGGTGAAAAAACAAATGTGGCGGCGGCCTAGCTAATCGGTCGAACTAGCCCAACTAGCTAGCCACCGTGCTTCACTGATGTACTCGGCGGGAAATGTGGTCTTTCGTGATTTGACGACTCATTTACTTGCTTCAGCGCTACGACCGAGGAGGACCCAGAAAACGCGCGGTAGGGCGTCCCACGTCAGGAAGAATATATGCGTGCACCACCCGGGAGGACCCCGAAACCGCGCGGTAGGGTGTGCCACGTCTCGGCACGGAGGAAAAATGTGCGTGTAAAAATATATTGTATCAGACATAGTACCTATGGTTCGACCTCGGGACCCAGTCAGTCGGTCGAAAACACCCCACTAGCCACACAGCTTCATCATGCAAACGTGGCACGGAGGATAGATGTGGTTAGCTCCGTCTCGACCAGCCACAACGTCTCTTGTTCTAGGCGATTCTTCTATTTTCCAAGCTTTTTTTTTCGTTGTAATAACACCACGGCAAGCTAGCGCCGCTCTTCGTGTGTGCCCGTGCAAAGGTTAGACGATGGAGAGAAGAGAGATTGAGATCGCAGACCTGGGACCCACCAGCAAGTGAGACAACGGTCATGCACGTGTTGACGAGGCACTCCCTCTACTCTACTCAACGCAAGTACTGTATTAAATCAAGTTATGGGACAAAGCCAACAACCGTTCGTTTTTTCAAGCTATCGACTTACGCTTTGTAGTCCAGGTTGCCAGTTCGAATCTCGTCTTTCAGATTTGTTAGTTTTAGGTCCAAATTTGATTAATGACAAGTGGGACCCCCGTGTGTTGTTCCGATATTTCAGTGTAGGATGGTTTTTTTGAACAAACACTTTGCGCGGTTAGACAAGTAACGGCACGAGTTACACGTATTTTGCAAGTTTACGAACAAAAATGACAGCGGCATAGAATATCACATCCACCCCGCAGCTTAGATACTATGGTGATACGAGTTTTTACACCGTTGGAAGTGACATCCAATGGCTTGGGAGTAGTCTTTGTAATTATGCGCAATTTCCAAACTCTCCAAAGGTTTTTTTTTGCAAATACAACATTCAGGCCTCGTGTGTGCCGCTGCATCTTCGATCCAACGGCTCCCCGGTGCTCATATTAGGTGCTCCTTGTAGCTTAATTACCCGCTACGGTGATATGAGCATCTAGGTCGTATGATCAGTGATCAGATGGCACATGCGTAGTACTTGTACTTTCTACGCATTTCCCAAACTCTATCAGCCGTATATTGCAAAAACATTCAAACCTCCTACTGTGGGCTGTTAGATCTCAGTGAACTCGTATCACCATAGAATCTACGGTGCGGGAGCACCTCATACTCTCCCGTGCGAGAAAACATAAGGTGCTATCGCAGCTTGGATGCTACGGTGATACGAGCTTGGAGGTCGTTTGATCTGAGATCCAATGGCATCTGAGTAGTCTTTGTGCTTGTAAGCAGTGGTCGAACTATTTTGGGGCTTTTCTGCAAAAAACCATTCGAACCACCGAGGAGGTGTTGGGTCACAAATCCAACGCCTCCGAAGAGCTTGTATCACCAAAGCATCTAAGGTGTGGTAGCACATGATATTCTTACATACAGGAGAATATGATGTCCTCCTTCATCTTAGATGCTACGGTGATACGAGCTTCGAGGTCGTTGGATATGGGATCAAAGGGCATCTAAGTAGTTTTTGTACAAATTGTGTGCAATTCT
>NC_057802.1:591110217-591254012 GCF_018294505.1 Triticum aestivum
TAGATGCTACGGTGATACGAGCTTCGAGGTCGTTGGATATGGGATCAAAGGGCATCTAAGTAGTTTTTGTACAAATTGTGTGCAATTCCCAAACTCATCAAGGTTTCCTGCAAAAATGTTAAGACACATCATGTGAGCTGCTATATCTTAGATCTACAAGCTCCAAGAAACTCGTATCGGCATATAGCATCTAAGGTATGGGGGCACATGATATTCTCCCGGGGAGGAGGGGTGGGGGGTGCACAACCAATCGGTGGTTGGGAGGGTGGGGACAAATATAATCTAAACAACCCTAAACAGGGCTCCACAATTTTATCTAAGGTCGAGGGGTTAACCCCCGACAATCATAGCTCCGCCTAAACACAACATTTGCATGTACTATAGTACTAGACTTAATATTCATGTTTTAGTTTCATGTTCATTTTAAATATTGAACTAAGGACCATGGATGTCTTACATTTTACTCCCTTCGTTCCTAAATATTAGTCTTTTTAGAGGCTTCAAATGGACTGGCACATATGGATGTATATAGACATATTTTAGAGTCTAGATTCACTCATTTTGCTTCGTATGTAGTCACTTGTTAAACTCTCTAAAAGACTAATATTTAGGAATAGAAGGAGTATTTTTGAATTCGTGTCATACATGCATGGTTTGGAAAAATAGATGCACTATACTTATTGGATTGTTGTTGTGTTCGTGCGTGTGTGTCTGTGTGTGTGTGGTCATATGCTTGATACATACAAAGTTTTCTCACCTCCATATTGTTCATCTTTTAAATTTGAATTTGCATTGGAAGACTTACTAGGGATACCATGAAATGTGAAATCCACGTTGAGATCACTATATCACAAACTCTCTCTAATTCAACAACTCGTCATAAATCAATTACCACGTTGAGATTAGTATTTGCAAGGAAAATACAGGTATTGTAATACACATAGATTCGTTCGGCAATTTAAAAGGTTCCTTCGTATTCTCGAATGGTAGGACCCAACGGCGTACCAGCCAGACCTTGGCTCGTGTTGATCCTAAAAAAAACCGGGCTCGTGTCCTTCGGTGGCGTGCGTGGTACGCACATTAGGCAACCCCAACCAGTCGAGCCTCAGCGTTTCAAGTTGAAATATCTTGCGGCCAGAATTCCAGCCCTTGGAAATTCCCCTCATGTCCCCGGTCCATAATGACTACCGATGAACAACGGAGGGATGCTTTAGTAACTAGACAACGTTACCTACCGTGCCGAGCACGGTTCAATTCCCTCGGTCGTTGCTCGTCAAGGTCACCCGTCAACTGCATTGCCTAGTACTACTACTACTACACCAGGATGAGCACAAAATTGAGCCCGTTTGTTCGTGCCTAGTACTTGAGTTAATATATCAGGGAATGCACTGGTACGGAGGGATTATCCTTTTACTCTGCATATATAACTTGTCTGAAGTCTAACTAAGCAAAATGTTTGACCAAATCCTTTCTTAAGAAATACAACAGGACAGATGTACGGCTTGAAAATTTATTGCATGATGCAGGTTATGATATTGTTTCGAATCCTGGATCTTAAATTTCAGAAAATCCAAAAGTGAGCATAAATTCTTGAAACTGAGCATGGTCACGTGATATGGCACAAATATTACTTCGTAAGTTTTTTCTTCAATTCGAGACAAGATGCTTATGACAAGTTGCACAAATGAAGAGCCAAGGTATTTTGGAACAAAGACCTGTCACGTTAAGGCGAACGCTTTCACTATTGAAACCGTGGGCGTTTACGTGCCGCCACGAGTCCCCGCTTCTCATCGGCAGGTGCCGTCCCAGCAAGCGTGTGAGTCGACGGGAGGCGTGCGAGCAGACCGCTGCGCCGGCTGTCAGGGAGGCGTGCGAGCAGACCGCTGTGCAGACTCACCGGGAGGCGAGCCCTTTGACCAGGCTCCGCCGCCCACCGTCGTCCCAACTGCTCCCACTTTTAATGTCGCCGGCGCCGCAGTTTAAAATCAACCCCGCACTACCCGGTATCGCTACAATCCTCTCTCTTCCTCTCCGATTCTCCTGTCGTCTACCTCCAACTAGCCTGACCTAAACGTACGCCATGCCGCATCACGATGGTCTGCCCTTAGTGTTCCAGTTTCCTGAGGAAGACACCCAGCCGGAGTCTCAAGAACATAAGGCGCTTTGGGACGAGCTTGAACTGGCCTTGCGGGAAGACGCCGCGCCTGTCCCCGCTCCCGTTCCGGCTCCCGTCGCCCCGACTGCGCCAGCGCCCATCCCCATGGCATTGATGGGCTGGGAGCCGCACATTGTCGCCGAGCTTGATGCCATAGGGTTCCACGAGGTCCCCATCGACTTTCACGCGCCCGTGCACCTGCCAGCGCATGTGCCTGCGCGTGCACTGACGCGCACGCCCGTGCCGGTGCCCGTGCACCTGCCAGCGCATGCGCCTGCATGTGCACTAACGTGCGCGCCCGTGCTGGTGCCCGTGCACACGAATGTCTCCGCTGCACCGTTGACAGCGCCTGTCCCCGCGCGGGTGCCAGTGCCCCCCTCAGCGGCATGGATGGCCGCCGTCGACCGCTTCCTTGCACCAACGCCAGTCGCCTCCTCCTGCCAGTTAACTCGCTCCGAAGTCCAGAACATTTTGGCCTTCCTTGAAGCTAGGCCAACGTCCAGGAGTACGCCAACAACGGCGCAAGACGCTGCCGTCGCCGTCGGTCAGTCACACAGAGCACGGCAGAGGAGCCGCTTCCCACCGCGAGCCGCCCCCGCCGCCGCCGCGTAATCTAAATTTGCCATGAAAAACGTTCGGATTGCCATGCTTAAAATCCGAACGTTTATCATTTCCGTTTATTTTATATCGATCGTCGTATAATTTAAAGTCGGAGTCAGACTGAACGAAATGTATGGTTTGATCGATTGAATGTTCTGCTAGAGCCGTATCAAATTAAATATAAAACGTCATCAAGCCACATGTATTCCTTGTCATCCAACGACCTAGACTGCTTCAATGTCGAGCGCTCAACACGTTTAGCGTGCAGTTAATTTCATGCCAAAAATAGTGCTAATCACATGACAACACGCAAATAATATCCTAGTAGTTAATATCCGCATGCACTTAATATACTTCCAAATTAACGTGCATTGCACGTACACACTGACTAGTGCTGCTAGTACGTGAAACTGGTGCCGTGACTTGTGAACGTGTCCAGATATGGTCAACGGCAACATCGCCCGCGAGTTCTTCCTGTTTGCCCGTGCGTCTAAACGCAGAAGGGGAGGAGAGAGAGAGAGCACACATGGAACCCACCAGTAAGTGAAGGCGAATAGTACTAAAAATAATATTACATGTTATCCATTAATTAGGCTGTGGTAATATAAAAACATTATGTGAACAAAGGGGGTACAACAAACATTGCTATTCTACGTATGTTGCCTATTGACGTGCGGCTTGAAGGCCCGGTCGCATGTTCGATCCTCGTCCTTTATTTTTTAATTTGTATATGGGTCCAAATTTGTTTCATGACATGTGGGCCCCTCGGTGTGTAGTTTGTAGCACTTTAATTTGTGGGTCGAAATTTGTTCCATTCCAAGTGGACTATCGGTGTGTAGTTTTGTAGCTTATTTATAATAATTAAAGAGAACAACATAGTTTTTTCAATAATACCATGGTGCGACGTTGAAGGCGAGAAAGGACGTGCGAGAGAGCGATGACCGAGCCAGAGGGAAATCAACTAGGGGAGTTGCGTGGGTTGCAACGGTGTTTGGAGTAGTTGTGGGCCGAATGCTACGAAAATATAATCTAAACCGACCGGAATAAATGCCTACACAAATTAATCCAAGGTTGGAGTGCCCCTCGCAATGTAAATAGCTCCGGCTTTGCGAGGGATGGAGAGGTAGTAGCTTCAACGCGTGGAAGATACGGTGTGAGAAAGCGAGGTCAATCGAGAGACATATAGATAGAGAGACAAAGTGAGTGTGGTCCGACATTCATTGAACAAATATATATGCTCTGGAGAGATATTGTCCGATTGAGCTTTTGGCAAGGGTGAGGGCTGTAAGATAGAGCTTGAGAGATGATCCAGTCACAGACGTGTAGATATATTTTGTGCGTGGGAGGAAGCAAGGTCAACCGATCACATAGGGTCGCCGTGCGATCGAAAGAGTGAGACGGGTTGGAGAGAGTGACCTAGATAGACGATGTGCGTGAGAGAGTATACAATGTGAATAGGTCGAATTGGGCTCAAACATGGTGATATATCGTTTTTGTCCGAGAAAGAGCGAGGTCAATCGAGACATACGGAGAGAGAGAGAGAGAGAGAGAGAGAGAGATTGAGTGAGCGTGGCCCACCATGAGGTCGAAAGAGTGGCGGCGGCTTGGATGGACTGACCTAGATAGACAATCTGCGTGAGAGAGTATAGAGTGTGTCGATCGAGGCCCGAACAGGGAGATATATCATTTGTGTGTGAAAGAAAACGAGGTTAAACGAGACTCAGATAAAGAGAGCGAGATTGAGCGAGTGTGGCCCGCCGTGCGGAAGAAAGAGTGAGACAGTCTCGAGGGAGTGACCTAGATATACAACGTGCGTGCGTGCGCACGAGAGGTTGGGGGGCTAGATAGGCAATGCATGTATTTAGCGCGAGAGGGTGAGAGGGAGAGGGGGGAGAGAGAGAGAGCTCGGCATGGGGTGCAATGGCGGGTGTGTGAGGTAAATACATTTGGTAACAGAGTGGAAAAAGGGGTTGTGTAGTTGAGAGACTTAGAGATCGAAACATGGAGAGAAAGAATGAACGTGTGTTGGAAACCGATAGCTTCCTAAGGTGGTTAGGAGAGGAAGATTGACCGATACAGGAAGTATGTAGCGTTTGTGCGGGGGGGGGGGGGGCTAAAAACAACATTTGAATGTACATAGTACGAGACTTAATATCGATGTTTCAATTCGGTGTACATTGTAAGATTTGAACCGAGGACCAGGCATACGGGTAATTATTTCGAATTCGTGCCATACTAAGTTTCGAAAAGTTGACATTGACTCAGTTTGTTGTGCTATTTTGTAGGTCATATGTTTGAATCCATCCAAAAGTTTTCTCACTACCATGGTGTTCATCATATACATATGAATTTGTATTAAAAAGTAGCATGGATACAGTGAAATGCGAAATCCACGTTAGAATTGGAGATCGCTACGTGACACACACTCTAATTCAAATAACTAACTACGTGACACACACTCTAATTCAAATAACTAATTATGTGACACACACTCTAATCCACGTTAGCGTGGGTACCGTTTCGATTTTTTTCAAATAACTCCTCATTAATTAATTTATAGTACTCCCTCTGTTCACTTTTATAAGACCTTGAAGACATTTCAGACAATGTGCAAAACAGTTCATTTTAAGTTGTCTGAAACGACTTACAAAAGTGAACGGATGGAGTATCTCGTTTCGAATGACTAATTATTGCAAGGAAAACACGAGCATGGTAATACATACAGATTCGTTTGCAAATGAAAGAAGATTCGTTTGCATTCTCAAATGTAGGCGCACCAGGCAGACCAGGGTCGTGTCGGGGTGGACGCTGCTTCGGTGCCTTAAAGGCAACTGCCTTTGGGTCACTGACATGTGGGCCAGCCACCTGTTGGGCCCACATGTCATGGACACAAAGGCAGGTGCCTTAAGGCACCGAAGCATAGTCCTGTCGGGGTGGTCGCGTGTGTCGGACGGACGCGTAGCACCCAGTCACCCACCCCCCTCCCCCCCAAAAAAGGACGACGACAATATAAGTTCGCGCTTCCACGTTCCGGATTGAAATATCTGGCGGCCCCAATTCCAGCCTTGCAAAATCTCTCTTCTTCATCGTCCCCTTCCGCGCCCAGATTGCTCAAATCCCTAATTCGCCGCCAACCCTCGAATCGCCCCTCGTCTCGTCTCTTTCCCCACCGTTCCCCACCTCTGTGCTGGACGACGACGACGAAGACGACGGTCGCGCTTCACCACCGCACCGGAGCTACCTCATCTACGCCCTCGTCCACCGCACCGGTGGTCCACCGACAACGTCGGCCGCCGCAACCGACGTGCCTCACAGACACCAAGTTCCACCGCATCAGGTGCGCTTCACTGACGCCGTCTCCCAGCTCACCGGGGCTACTTCACCGAGCACATCATCGCACCTCCGCCCCCCGAGGCCGTTGGGGCTTCACCAACGGTCTCGTCCACCGCATTGTAGCGCTCTGCTGCCACTCAAGATCTGCATCGTGCGCGGCCAGCCAACGCCAACGCATCACCCTCAACGGCTCTGAAGTGACCCGCACTCTAGCTAGGCGAGCATGCCCAAACGCCGGCCCAAACTAGGTATCCACACATCACTCCCTTGTGCACTGTTCCGATGATGTTTGGATATCCTTTCACTGCTCTCTTAGCTTACAGCCTATGCAACTCTGACTTTAACTCTTATTTCTTCTGGAGATATCATCTGAAACAAGCAAATCCATTTTTTAGCGAAGCATGACGGCGCTACGGGATCTGGTACACATCATGCACACCCGTATAACCTTGTAAGTATCTGTCCTCCGGTACAACATCAAGGTCGATTCCTCTTATTTGATCAACTATTCGCCGTGTCAAAAATGCAGAGGGGGATGAAAGGAGCACAAGGCCTGCACATCCAAGCAAGTGGTAACATGGACTTGTACATGGAACATCCCAAGCGCAAGCAGAGCTGCAGTGGGCCTATACAACAAGCTAGCGTAAGTCCTGCATTTCATTTAATTTGTACTGGCATTCGTGTATGATTTGTGTGCAGTGGATGATCCACGAATTCAAGTTACCAGGGGCGAACATTTAACTTAAAAAATACAAAGGCACTTGCACTCCGGAAATCAACATAACTTGAGAAATGTGAAGCTACATGCACTTTGAAAACCAGCTAATGATCCAAAGTAGTTTAGATTATAAACACTAAATGATGCAAGCACCAAAAAACACAAAATGCAACATGGTGTACAAGGACTACAAACATGGTATGTACCTGCTTGAATTATTCGTTCTCTGGCTGAAAATATCGAAGTGTAATTGCACGGATAACCAGTGCGCAAACTGCATATCAATATATCTATCCTGCACAAGTACACCAATAGTTTCAAACAACAGATTAGAAAAGTATTTATGCTATGTTGTCATGATACGAGGACTTTCTGGTAGATGGCCTCGACGTTTCCTCAAGCCATGAAAATGCACTATAATTTTCTTGTCATCAATGCCTGCAAATCTCTGTCTCTCTCAACATAGTAGATCATCATTAGACACTAAATCCTTCAATGAGCTTGCAAAATGCTTGCATTTGATCCCTCATTAGACACTATATGTTCATCACCAGGAGCATGTAACATGTTTGCATCAAATCCTTCATTAGCAGTCTGTTCATTAGACACTTCAGGCTCAAGAACAACATGAGCTTGTATGTTTGCACTGGAAACTTGATTAGATACATCAGATTCAGTCAGTTCAGTATTGATTGGGGGAGTTATAAAATAAGTAGAAATTGGTTTCATTTTCTCATAGATTCCCTACATACAAGCAGTTTTACAATACCGTCAGGTTTAACTATTGCCCAGAAATTGAAGAGTTGAATTAGATATAATCAGGGATGTGATGTACCTGCTTGTTGCGCATGCTACTCTTGCAAGCTGCGACTGTCCGTTTGCGCAAGCTCGATGCCATGCCCGTGCTGCAGCCGCTGCCTCCCACGCAGGCTACACCCAGGGTTGGATCTTCATCTTCTTGTCCTTCCGTTCGCTTGAAGCCCGGCGACCGCCCTCCAATGAGGGCGCGAGAAAGTGCTGTGTCGGTTTGTCCAGCGGCGACTAGGTTAGGAGCGAACCAGACTGGAGGCTGGAGCGAATGAATTGGGATTTTTCCTGCTGTCGATCGATATGGGAGGCGCTCGTTTGGGCCGCGAGCCTGCTATAGGGCCTGCCTTGCACTTATGTTATTGGCCCATCCAAATTGAAACATTTTTCTTCATTTTTTACATTGCCTGCTCATGCGTTGGGACGAACAATACTAGCGTGGGCCAACCTGGACGACTCAAACTAGGTGCACACTTTCCAGCCACCTGAGGCGGCCGCCCATACCAGCCCCTATGGTGGCGTCGCCCCTTTTTGCGTGTATGATTGGATAGTGAAAAATATTCCAGTGGCGCTTTTGATTTACCCACAGAATGGTTGAATTGCTTGTTTCTATGAACTGAGTTCGCCAATAATGTGAAGGATGCCAGTCTTTTCATCCTATTGTAGATTGCTTAGATCTCGATATGCCAAAAGTAATCGCATGAAATATACAGTAAAAGCCAGTGTGATGTGTTTGGCTACAACTAGTCTGACTACACGTCCTCATATAACATATCAAGGACGCACCATCTTACCAGATTAACCATTCGACTTACCCATGCAGTGTGGGAAGAAAGAAGTATTGGGACTGCGTATCCAAGAAATTGATGCCATGGACTCCTTCGTACAACCTTGTAAGCGAAAAAGAAGTTGCAGTGTGCCTGTACAAAGAACTAGCGTAAGTTCAGTTACCTGCTTCTCGGAATTTTAGTTAGCCACTTATTGCAAAATTGTTCAATTATGTTGCTTGGCTTAATTTAGTTTGCTACTGATTACATAGTGACATAGCCTGTTAATCATATTGTAGACTACGCCTATCTATGTGTTTGATAGTTACTGTTAAGAATTACCTGTTTGCCTTAACTTAAATATCTACTTGTTTGTTTAACTGCTTTGCTGCTGCAACAGCGGGTTACAATGATGTTAATAACTACTTTTCAGCATCCAATTGAAACTCTTTAATTCCTTGTTTGTTTAACTGGTTTGCTATTATAACTCCCAGTTGAGATGTTTTGCTAACTTTAACTTTTCTGAATCTAATCGGAACTTTAATGGCAAAACAGGTTAGCCCAAGATCAAAGAGCGAGGTCCCCATGGACGTTGCATCATCCCACAGTAGTGGCACCGGCCCAATCGTGCATTATGAATTGCCAACTACTGATGCTCTAGAGGCTAAACTAGTGGTAGAAAGAGATTCTGCTTCTGCACTTAGAGATGAAGTTGACATGTTGAGGAAGCAAACAGCACAATCACAAGCAGTACTCAAGACAACCATTAAATATTTGGTGGATTTCAAAACGAAGCAAGCTGAGACTGACCAGATTGTTAAGGTCCTGAAGGAAAAAAGGAAATTAAATTCCTACTTGGTAAATCATAGGTGAAATGTTCTTTCCATAGTTGAATAACCTTTGTGTTGTCTGTTCATGTAATCAATCAAACCATTTGTTCTAGAGATCATGTAATAATTGTTTTCTTGTCTTTTGGTTTGTAATTTTATTTGAGCACAAGTCTGTATTAATTGATAAGACTCGGAGACATTTCATTTGGATTGCTGTGCCAGACCTACAAATATGCCAATCGGGCTGAACGTGCATTCAGCAATAGTAGTAGTATAGATGGACCATAAGTGGCACGAATCAGAAAGGGCCAAGATGCTAGCTAAAAAAAGGATGCAGTTGTAGCCAAAAAAAGTACATCGGTCTGGCTTATGTATGTTAGTTGATATCATTGATCCATATACTCTATAAGTGTTTATATGTCTGTTAGTTCTGTACATTCTTGGTTGATTGACTCGGTATTTGAATCTTGATACATCGCTTGTGTACATATCTAAATGGGAGTACACATTATGCTGCGTGTGACATTTGAGTTGGACATGAAGTGTTCCAAATATTCGAATTCACCTTAAACTGGATTCTAGTTTCTGAATTTGAGTATCGGCATTTGTAAACCATATTCATATATGACAATGGAATACATCTTTGTCGTCCTTTTGAAGATATATAAAAACACATAGAATGATTTATAGAGATTCATATAGGAATACAAAATGGATTCGAATTTAGTTGCCAGGGTAAACGTGGATGCTTATTGTCCCAAAATTCGAAAGAAGCAGCAAAATGTCCACTCCCACGTCGGCTGCCCGAAGCCAAGTGTTTGGGAGATGGAAATTACTGTCTACCCATTACACGGACAATCCATCGGCCCGATTTCCACTGCTCTAAATAGGGGTAGGTTAGTAACTTCAATTAGACGTGACACGACCGCCTCTGAGCCCATTCCGACACGGTGGGCGTCAAACATGGGTGGCAAAACTCATTTGATTCAAGCTCGTCCGAAAGACCTCTGTTTCTCCCTCCATTCCCCATTCATACACGGTGGGCGGCAAAACAAACTCGACTCGGCCGAAATCAATGTAGGCAAATATTTTCAATAGGGGCAGGTTTGTAACTTCACTCAGACGTGACACAACCGCCCTACCTGTCAGCCCCGTTCATACACCGTGGGCGCCAACCACTCTCTCCTCGCCCGAAATCGCTCTGGGCAAATATTGGCGAGATGCGAGATTACTGTCCTATCCCCAACCGATGAGACGTCCAAATTTTAAACGGGGGCTAAGTTCGTAACTTTCCCATATTTCAGACAGGCGCGTCCCAAAAACATGGTTCCCCGTACCTCTCCCTCCATTTTCCCATTCATACACCGTCCGCGCTAGAACACCCCATCCCCACACCAGCCTCCGTCTGCCACCCCATCCATCGCCGCCGTCCTCCACCACATCCATCGCCACCGTCCTCCACCATGCCGGAGCGCCTACCAAGACCGCGTCGTCCACTGCTAGAGATGGACGTTTCTCATCCACGGCGACGGACCAATAGCCTTGCATCGCGTCCTCTCACTTCATCGGCGCTGTCATCCTCTTTGCCGGGGCCGCTCACACGACCTTCTCTTCCACCACAACGGGACTTATCCCCCGATGCACCTGTCTACCGTCGCAGATCTGCTTCAACGCCACCGACATCCACCGCACCCCCGATGCCTACACAGCGCCGCAAGAGAGGTGGTACTTCATATCTCCTCAACTTTTTGATCTCAACCAGAAAATAGACCTTAACTTGGTTACTCTACTTTCTTTTCAGCTCTTAGAATTTAGTTCTTAGTTCGAAGCAAACAATGGATGCTAAATATCATTTCTCCGGTTTGCAGCTTCAAATCTGCCATGGCACAGCCATAATACGGTTTAATTGATCATGCTTAGGGTTTAATTGATCATGTTGGTTCCGTGGTGGTTTCTTCAATAGAATCGGAGGGGAAACCCTCTTTTGCTAAAAAAAATATGCTTAGAGTTTCCCCCGTTTATGATCACTATACGATCATAATACGTGCTTCGTGTCATAATAACACTGCTCCACCCATCAAGCTAAACAAAGTTGTTTAATTGGTCAGCTAAATGTTCCTAAATTAGTTTCGAAAATGCATGTTCACCGCTCGGGTGTGTATCTCTACAGGGTGCCCACGGTGGGCCGGCCCACCCTGGGATTTTGGGTCGTCCCAGGCCCCGATTCCCTTCTGTTCTGCTGCGCGCTTCCGATCTCTACTCGCCCCCAGCCTCCTGCCTCGCCGGCGACTTGCCGTCCCCGGACGACATGACTCTAGGAGGAGACGCCGGACTAACAGGAGGCCAGGAGCCGCTCACCCAACAGCGTCACCGCTGCCCGGGCGCGCTGCCGTGCCTACCTCCCAGTCCATTCAGGGCTCAGGCGTGCAGCACCCACCAAGCCAACCCGATTTATCCTGAGATACGTCCTCAACACTCAGCAGCCACTCCTCATCACCCATTTTCTAATTGATTCATTACTCATTAGGCAGGACTGTCATTAGGGTTTGTTGTGTGCTCAGTGCTACCAACACTTAATGGTTCAGATGTATTTCGGTAATCTTTAGTACCTCTAAAGTTCACAGGGTTTTCAAAATTCCGGCCCTCGGAACAGAAACTAGTCATTTTGGATTGTTGGTCGTAGTGACATTGACCCAGATTACTACTGCAAGCCAGGTTTGTTGACAATTTTACTTGTCTTTCTTACTCATTCGATATAATATCCAATTATTCACGTCGATTAGTTGCAAACAATAAGTGCTAGACAAACTTCTTCATTCAGATTTTGGACGGTCTCTTACTGCAGTTACAATTCTGCATACTTGTCCTATTAAGCTCACAAGTAAATGATTGATTCACTACATCTATGCTTGCCTTGCCATATTTGTTGTCAATATTCTTTTAGGGTGGACCACCCTGTTTCTAAATACTGGAACCGTAGACATGAGTGAATAGTATTTCTCTATGTGATCTCTTCCATCATGTGTGGATAACGAACACTGCATTGTATAGAAAGAAAGTGTCATTTCCAGCTTTTACATAGGTTTCGATCTTTTACATGGAATACAATCTGCCTACTTGCTTTGTGTCGCACTACCAACACTCCACCCTTGAAGCTAAACATTACGCCACTCATAATTGCTTAGTTTATTTGTTCAAATACGAATTTCATATGATTCTAATGTTCCTACTTCAGTTTTGAAATGTGTGCCTGCCTGTTATAGAGACATAAGGGGTTTGTATTTCTGTGTGTGGTCTGGTCAGCACGGTTGGGGAGGTGAACTTTGCATATGCAGGGGTTTATAGGGAGACACTCTCCGAGTTGAATCCGCAATGCATTCCATAGATAATCTGACTACTTTTTATGTTTTCATGAATCTCAGATTCTAAACAGCATCATAATGATCATGAGCTTGCGCGCATGAAAAGAATAAAGCAGAACAATGCCATGGCTGTCAAACTTGGCATTAAGGGACTGAAATCAAGTCTGGATGCAATGCAATGCAAACGCTCTCCACCTACAGATTCATGCTTATAATATGATCCTAACAGTGATTCTGAGCTAGAGGGAGACCTAAGTCAATGTAGCTCCCTAGTGGAGGAGTCAGAGGAAGATGCCCTATCTTATTCACCCATCAAGGTACTTGCTCTAACTTTCCAAGGTTACATTGCTCGCACATATCTTGCAACTGATGCTTTGCATTGCTTCTACTTTGTTGAACTGCCATTAGCTTAGTTTACACATCGTGTATGTGATTACGCCCTGTCTATCCATTTTCAGTACATATTCCATCTGTCATCATACCATATTTATCCATTCAAATGTTGTTCTTGTGTATCAGACGTTCAAAAGGAAGAGGGCGATTGCTGATCGTGGAGGAGCACAAGCAAAGTATTTGGAAAAGGTGGTGGCACCTGATAAATCAAATAGCCCATTAGGTGTAGTTGCAATATCACCTGACCCACAAAATACCCCAACTCTAGCAGACTCTAGCCCTACTACACTGGTCATTTCTGATGCCCCAACTCAGCAGACCCCAACTGCAGCAAACAGTATGATTATGCCAGTTGACATAGCACCAGCTGTACGACGCAAAACCCCCATTCCAGCAAAGAGTACACCAAATCCAGTTGCCAAATCCCTTTTCGAACCAGAGAGAGCCCCAATTGCAGCAAATAGGACCCCTGTTCCATTTCTTCCCAGTTTAGAAGACGAAGCTTATGTTATTGTCAGGAACTTTGTGCGCATCTTTCCTTCATGGAAAGATTATACCGCAGACACAGAACAATTTCCAATCTTCCTCCGCAACTTACGCGTAAGTAATATACTAATGTTATTCATGGTCATTACTGCATATGTTTCTGCTGACAGAAGACACAAGATTTCATTCTTTTAAATAGGCGAGGAGCAAACTGGATTGTGATGGCGAGGAAGGGTTGTGTGACGCCCCCGATTTGACCGTACACTAATCATGCACGCAAATGTGTACGACCAAGATCAGGGACTCACGGGAAGATATCACAACACAACTCTAAAACATAAATAAGTCATACAAGCATCATAATACAAGCCAGGGGCCTCGAGGGCTCGAATACAAGTGCTCGATCACAGACGAGTCAGCGGAAGCAACAATGTCTGAGTACAGACATAAGTTAAACAAGTTTTGCCTTAAGAAGGCTAGCACAAAAGTAGCAACGATCGAAAAGGCAAGGCCTCCTGCCTGGGACCTCCTAACTACTCCTGGTCATCGTCAGCGGCCTGCACGTAGTAGTAGGCACCTCCAGTGCCGTGGGAGTCGTCGTCGACGGTGGCGTCTGGCTCCTGGACTCCAACATCTGGTTGCGACAACCAGATAGAAAGGAAAGGGGGAAAAAGAGGGAGAGAAGCAACCGTGAGTACTCATCCAAAGTACTCGCAAGCAAGGAGCTACACTACATATGCATGGGTATATGAGTAAAGAGGCATATCAGTGGACTGAACTGCAGAATGCCGGAATAAGAGGGGGATAGCTAGTCCTGTCGAAGACTAAGCTTCTGGACATCTCCATCTTGCAGCATGTAGAAGAGAGTAGATTGAAGTCCTCCAAGTAGCATCGCATAGCATAATCCTACCCGGCGGTCCCCTCCTCGTCACCCTGTTAGAGAGCGATCACCGGGTTGTATCTGGCACTTGGAAGGGTGTATTTTATTCAGTATCCAGTTCTAGTTGTCATAAGCTCAAGGTACAACTCCGGGTCGTCCTTTTACCGAGGGACACGGCTATTCGAATAGATAAACTTCCCTGCAGGGGTGCACCACATAACCCAACACGCTCGATCCCAATTGGCCGGACACACTTTTCTGGGTCATGCCCGGCCTCGTAAGATCAACACGTCGCAGCCCCACCTAGGCTCAACAGAGAGGTCAGCACGCCGGTCTAAACCTATGCGCGCAGGGGTCTGGGCCCATCGCCCTATGCACACCTGCACGTTGCGTACGCGGCCGGAAGCAGACCTAGCACCCACGATCCGGCGTTACGTCAAGGTCCAATCCGGCGCGCGCCACTCAGTCGCTGACGTCAAAAGAGCTTCGGCTGATACCACGACGTCGGGATACCCATAACTACTCCCACGTAGATGGTTAGTGCGTATAGACCAAATGGCCAGACTCAGATCAAATACCAAGATCTCGTTAAGCGTGTTAAGTATCCGCGAACGCCGACCAGGGCCAGGCCCACCTCTTACCTAGGCGGTCTCAACCTGCCCTGTCGCTCCGCCACAAAGATCCACTTGCGGGTACTCCTACGAGCCGACCCGACTTTAGTCATCACATGTGTCATGTATATAGTATATAAGTATATGCCCGTGATCACCGCCCAGGTGATCACGGCCCGATAGTATAGCACAGCAGACGGACAAGAATGTAGGGCCACTGATGGAAATCTAGCATCCTAGACTAAGCATGTAGGATTGCAGGTAAAGGTAACAACAGTAGTAGCAAGGATAGGCTATGCATCAGAATAGGATATCGAAAGTAGTAACATGCTACACTACTCTAATGCAAGTAGTAGAGAGTAGAGTAGGCGATATCTGGTGATCAAGGGGGGGGCTTGCCTGGTTGCTCTGGCAAGTAGGAGGGGTCGTCGACTCCGTAGTCGAACTGGGCAGCAGCAGTGTCGGTCTCGTAGTCTACCGGAGAGAAGAGGGGGAAGAAACAGTAAATACAATGCAAACATAAGCATGACGATGCGTGACATGACAGTGAGCGGTGCTAGGGGTGTCCTAACGCGACAGTAGGTGGTACCGGTGAAGGGGGGGAACACCCGGGAGGTATTCCCGATGTTTCACGTTTTCGGACAGACGGACCGGAGGGGGAAAGTTGCTAGTTCGATAGGTTAGGGAGGTGTGGTGGACGAACGGACTGCGTATTCGGATTCGTCTCGTCGTTCTGAGCAACTTTCATATAGAAAACATTTTCATCCGAGTTACGGTTTAAAAGATATGAATTTTCAAAGTTTATTTGAATTTCTGGAATTATTTATATTAAGAAAAATGAATTATGACGTCAGCATGAGGCAATGCTGACGTCAGCAGGTCAACTGGTCGGCTGACCAGTCAAACCAGACAGGTGGGTCCAGTGGGACCCACATGTCAGCCTCTGTTAGTCTAATACTTATTAAACTAATCTAACAGTATAATTAGAGGGATGGGCCCCACATGTCAGTGAGTGTTTAGCTAAACTAATTATTTTTATTTATAAAACATTTTCCTTTTCTTTTATTTTTTTAATTTCTGCGGCGGGGCCCGCATGTCAGTGACTGGGCCTGCCCAGTCAGCAGTTGACTGGGTCAACCCAGTCAACTGGGGCCCGTGGGGGCCACTGGCAGGGGCACTGGGGTGGGGCCCGGAGGGGCACGTCGGCGGGCGGCGCCGGAGACACGCCGGCGACCATCTCCGCGGCGGAGCATCGCCGGACTTCGTCGGAAAAACGCTACGGGGCACGAGGAGAGGTGCGGCTAGGCGCGTTCGATCGAGCGTCCGACGCCGCATCGATCTACGTCGGTCCCATGGGCTAACCGGACCGGAGTGGCGCGTTACATCGACGGCGGTGTCGACCGTGGCGGACGCCGGTGATCTGGCGTCATCGCGAACAACGACAGAGGCTGCGACATGCCCAAAAGAGGGGTCCGACGGGGTCCTAGAGGTGCCCGGAGCACGTCTACGAGCTCGGTTGAGCACTTTATCGTCGGTAGCGACGGCGACGAGCACCGCGGCGGAGAAAAGCTCGGGTGAAATGGAAGTGGCGGCTACGGGCATCTACGGGCAGCGCTGAGAGAGGGGGAAGGAGAGACTGCTCACCGGGGAGGCACACGGAGGCCACGGTGGTGGCTTAGGAGCAGCAGGGCGTCGGCAATCGGCGGAGGAGCGCCGGCGACCGTAGGCGCGGAAGAACTCGATTCCGGGGCTGTGGTGGCGCCGAGCTCGAACCCTTGGTCAGAGATGGAGTAGAGGAAGCAGGCGGAGCTGTTGGACTCCTCGGCGAGGCGCGGGGAGCATGGTGGCCGCGTTAATGGCGAACGGCGGCGATGATGGTGCTCGGGCGAGATGGAGAAGCGAGGGAGAGGAGCAGGCGGGGAAGAAAGATCTCGAGGGTTGTCGACGAGGCCTAGGGGACTCGTCCTTATCCCCTCGGCGATGTGGCGGCGTGGGGCGGTGAGCAGGTCCGGCGGGGACGGCGAGGGCGTGCGCCCTCGGTCGGGTGAACAGACGAGGAGGGGGGAAGACGACAAGGGGAGGGGGGCTTGCTGGGCCGCTGGACCGATTCGGCCGGCTGGGCCAGTGGGCCAAGGCCCTTGGGGAGCCGGGGGGTTTTCTTTCCATTTGCCCTTTTTTTATTTATTTTCCTTTTCTGTTTTATTTCATTTAAAAGTATTTAGACATTTTATAAAAATGTGTTTTCTCCACCATAATTACCAGTGTATTATTTAGAACCCACTGGACATTTTGTTTGAATTTTTGAAAACTTTTATTTTCCACTTTAATTATATTTGAAGTTTGAACTAGGAGTTTGAAAAGGAAGGTGATCCAAATGTGATCAAGCCCTGTTTAGCAACATGATTAGCTTAATCACAGGGGGTTACTGTAGCATGATTCTCAGGGTGTTACAAATCTCCTCCACTACAAGAAATCTCGTCCCGAGATTTAGGAGGTAGAAGGAAACAGTGCGGGGTATTCTTCGCGCAGACGATCCTCTCGTTCCCAAGTGGCCTCATCTTCAGAATGGTGCGACCACTGGACTTTGAGAAACTTGATCGCCTTCCGACGTGTGCGGCGTTCAGCTTGGTCGAGAATGCGGACCGGATGCTCCTTATAGGAGAGGTCTTGCTGCAATTCGAGCACTTCATGATCCACCGCTCGGATTGGATCCTTGAAGCAACGGCGGAGCTGTGACACATGGAACACATCGTGAACCTGAGAAAGGTTCGGTGGTAGTTCCAGTTGGTATGCCACTTTTCCACGCCTTTCGAGAATAGTGAATGGGCCAATATAGCGAGGAGCTAGTTTGCCCTTGATCCCGAATCGGTGAGCACCCTTCATAGGTGTGACTCGAAGATAAGCCTTTTCGCCAGGTTGATAGACCATGTCTTTATGATGACGGTCATACTGACTCTTCTGACGCGACTGAGCAGTCTTGAGATTCTCGCGAATAATGCGGACTTGTTCTTCGGCATCTTGGATAATATCCGGACCGAAGAGTGGATGTTCCCCAGTTTCTGACCAGTTCAGAGGGGTTCGGCACTTTCGTCCATATAACACTTCAAAGGGGGCCATCTTCAGACTAGCTTGATAGCTATTATTATAAGAGAACTCAGCATACGGGAGAGATTCCTCCCATTTCTTGCCGAAGGAAATAACGCAAGCTCGAAGCATGTCTTCGAGAACTTGATTGACGCGTTCAACTTGTCCTTGCGATTGAGGATGAAACGCAGTACTAAATGACAGATGAGTTCCCATTGCTTCTTGGAAACTTGCCCAGAATCTTGAAGTGAATAAGCTGCCACGGTCTGAGCTGATAACCAATGGAATACCGTGGAGTGAAACAATCCTGGACATATAGAGCGTTGCCAACTGGCTAGCAGTGATCGTTTCTTTGACCGCCAGAAAATGTGCAACTTTGGAAAGCCGGTCAATGACGACAAGAATAGCATCATTACCTTTCTGCGATTTGGGAAATCCAGTGACGAAGTCCATCTCAACATGGTCCCATTTCCATTCAGGAATAGAGATAGGTTGCAGAGTTCCAGCAGGCCTTTGATGTTCTGCTTTGATGCGACGGCAAACGTCACACTCAGCAACATAACGAGCAATGTCTTGCTTCATATTAGTCCACCAGAATCTCTGGCGGATATCTTGGTACATCTTTGTACTACCCGGATGGATACTTAGAGGCGTATCATGAGCTTCTTTCATACTTCCTGTGTCATATCCAGGTTTTTCTCTGCACATGGCACCACTAGGCGGCCCTTGAAGTATAGGGCGCCATCTTCAGAAATGGTGAAGAATGAGGGCCTTCCTTCTGCGAGGTAGCGCTTAATCTTGTAGGCTTCAGAGTCATACTTCTGTAGCCTTTTGATGCTGTCCTCGAGATCTGGTTTAGCAACTAGGGTATTGAGGGAACCCTGGGTAACAACATGGAGGTTCACCTTGCCAAATTGTTTAGGAGGGGGAGCGAGTGCACCCGGAGGAACAATATGGAGGTTCAGCTTCCTGAATTCTTCAACAAGTGAGGGCTGAACTTTATGAACTTGGAGGTGGTTGCAGTAAGACTTGCGGCTCAAGGCATCAGCCGTTACATTAGCCTTGCCTGGAGTATAGGAAATACCCAAGTCAAAGTCTGCAACGAGCTCCATCCATCTCTGTTGACGGAGGTTCAGATCTGGCTGAGTAAACAGATACTTCAGACTTTGGTGGTCAGTGAAGATCTCGCAACGATTACCGAGAAGGTAATGTCGCCACTGCTTCAGCGCATGAATGACAGCAGCAAGTTCGAGGTCGTGAACTGGGTAGTTCTCTTCGTGAGGGCGCAATTGTCGAGAGGCATAAGCAATCACTTTGCGGTCTTGCATTAGGACACAGCCTAATCCTTGACGGGAAGCGTCGCAGTAAATGACAAAGTCCTTCTTAGTATCAGGTGGAGCTAGAACTGGAGCAGAAGTCCACTTGTCTTTGAGTGCTTGGAAACTTTCCTGACATTTGTCTGTCCATTGGAACTTGACGCCCTTATGCAACAGGTTAGTCAGAGGCCTGGCGATCTTAGAGAAGTTCTCGACGAATCGACGGCAATAGCTGGCGAGACCGAGAAAACTTCTGACTTGCTTAACGTTCTTGGGAGGAGTCCAATCAAGAATAGCCTGAACTCGCTCGGGGTTGACGGCAATACCATCCTTAGAGATGACATGCCCCAGATAGGTTACTTCGGGTAGCCAGAATTCACATTTAGAGAACTTGGCATATAGTTGATGTTCTCGTAGTTTTTCCAGCACAAGTCGAAGATGCTCAGCATGTTCCTCTTCGTTCTTGGAAAATATCAGGATATCATCCAGATAAACCACGACGAACTTGTCGAGGTAATCCATGAATATGTAGTTCATCAGACGAGAGAAGGTGGCTGGAGCATTGGTTAAACCGAAAGACATGACGGTGTACTCGTATGAACCATAGCGAGTCACGAAGGCGGTCTTTGGGATATCCTCTTCGCGAACACGGATCTGGTGGTAGCCCAACCTCAAGTCGAGCTTAGAGAACACTGACGAACCCGCCAGTTGATCATATAGATCATTGATCCGAGGAAGAGGGTATTTATTCTGAATGGTAGCTTGGTTTATAGGACGGTAGTCTTGAACTAACCGGTTTGTCCCATCCTTCTTCTTGACAAAGAGAGAAGGTGCTCCCCAAGGAGAGCAACTTGGGCGAATGAATCCTTTGCGAAGAGACTTGTCGATTTCCTCCTTAAGCTCAAGGAGTTCATGCGGCGGCATTTTGTAGGGTCGCTTGGCTATAGGAGTGGTGCCTGGTTTCAAGTCGATGATGAATTCGACAGCTCTAGCAGGGGGAATCCCTGGAAGCTCTTCAGGGAAGACGTCGAGGAATTCACGCACGACGGGAATATTTTCAATGCCCTCGAGTGGTGCAGCGTTCAATGCATTCAATGCATAGAGCCTTGCCTCGGCATTTTGCACCAGATGAGCTTGGTAAGCAACTATTTCATCTGAAGGGTGTAGCAGATGGACGGTCTTAGTGGCGCAAACTATAGAAGCAGTATGCGTTTTCAACCAATCCATACCCAAGATGAGGTCGATGTTAGACGTCTTCAGGATAATGGGAGAGGCATAGAATTCCAGCCCTTCGATTTCCACGGGGACATCGATGCCAACCAAGGAGGTTTGACACTGTCCCACGGGGGTTTTGACCAATACAGAGGTGTTCATCTCCTCACATTTAATGTCGTGCTTGTATGCAAAATCTTCTGACATGAATGAATGCGATGCACCTGTATCAAATAAAACGGATGCTGGTACTGAATTTACGAGGAGTGTACCCATCACAGTAGCAGGCTGGTCTTGAGCTTCGTTGAGATCAACGTGGTTGGCATGAGCATGACCATAAGACTTAGCATTGTTGTTGCGGGGCTGATTGTTACCACGGCCAGTTGATGGAAGGGCCAGTTGATTCTGGTTTTGGTTGCATTCTTTAGCACGGTGCCCTGGCTGACCACACCTGAAGCACAAGCCATTATTCGGAGTGGGAACAGGAGCTTGGGATGGTGGAGCTGGAAGCCTTGACTGCCTGGACGGTGGTGTAGGCAGGCGAGGTGCAGCATAGGTCTGCTTTGGGGCAGAAGCATTTGGACGATACATGCTGTTCGGGATCCATATCTTACGCTTCTGTGAGGGCGGGCCCGAAGATGAGCCCGTGTCACGGTTGCGCCTGTTAGAGCTCTGGTATTCCTGCAGACCAGTTTCGACATTGTTATGCTGCAATGGTGCCCCCGCAAGGCTAACCTTTCTTGAACTGTCTTGGAAGTGGTCTCGGTTCAGTATTATTTTGTTATGCTGCAATGGTGCCCAGTTTTTGTAATCTGCTTCTTCGTTGCGCTTTATGATCACTGGTGGCGAACTTCGATGCCCAGTGGATGTAATATACCTTAAATCCTTTATTGTATAGTGTAGGTTTATTCTTAGTTACTATGCCGTAATTTCTTTATTGTATAGAGTAGGTTTGTTCTTAATTCCTACTAGTTACTGCCATCATTCGCTATCTGAAAAAAAATCAGATGTAGTCGACCGGACCGAAACATTCGACTCTAACGGGCCAGGTTTTTAGCGGGCCACAATTGGGCCGGCCTGCGTCTTTCTTGGGCCCGAATGATTGGGGCCTTCACACATTGCGCCAGGCGCAAACTTACACCGGCCTGTATTTTAGTTGGGCCTTTTGTCGACCCAGCGCTTAGTTTGGCCCAGGTAGCGTTGGGCCATTAACAAGCTGAATATTGTACTGGTTGTTACGGCCGAGATGAAACCACGGGCTTTTAGCAGGCCAAAATGCATGTTGGGCCTCAATTTTCACTAGTCATCGACGGGCCTTCAGCGGGCCGAAATGTAGACCGGGCCGTTTTGGGCCCAGTTAGCTCACGGGCCGTTACCAGGCCGAAACATATCTCGGGCCTTAGTTGGCCCATTGATATCATGGGCCTTTAAGAGGCCGAAAGCTTAGCACAGGCATCAACGGGCCGAACTACGCGACAGGCCTTTAACAGGCCCAAAGTCACATTGAGCTTAACTGTTGCCACCTTTAGCACGGGCCGTTGGTGGGCCCGATGTCCCGTCGGACTATATATGGCCCATGGGCAGCACGGGCCATTCCCAGGCCGAAAGTCACACCGGGCTGAAATGGGCCCATGTCTACATCAGGTCTCTAACAGGCCGAAAGTCACTGGGCTGTAGTTGGGCCCAAATATTCGGCGAACAATTAACGGGCCAGATCTGGCTTCGGGCCACAAATGGGCCCAAATATTGGGCGAACAATTAACGGGCCAGTTCTGGCTTCGGGCCGTAAAAGGGCCCAAATATTGGGCGAACAATTAACGGGCAAGATCTGGCTTCGGGCCGTAAATGGGCCTTTATTAAGCAGGCCGTTATTGGGCTGGCCCACTAGTATCTGATTAAGTTCTACGGGCCTTTGACTGGGCCGGCCTTTTTAACCTATATGGGCCTCTGGTGGGCCCAGCCACGTGTCGACGTATCATAGGCATGTCTCCTCCAATGGACGGGCGACATCTGGCCCACTGACGAGCTGACAGGTGTTCCCTTCGGCCAATCAGAATTTTACACGTGGAAATTTCCCATTGGTCAGGGCTGTTAACGGGTTATCGGATCCAAAATCCGACCCGATAGCTTAACGGCGTTCCGTTACGGTGGATGCCACGTGTCGGTCACCCTTGACGAAAGCACTTCTGTGACGCGTGATTTATCGTCATGGAAGTGGACACTTCCGTGAACATAATTTTGGCAATGTCATGGAACACTTCTACGACAGCACAGGTATGACTATCTTGATTCTGTCATAAATTTGTCATGGATGTACATGCATGACAGAAAATGCGACCTACTGTGACAAACACGTATCATCACGGAAGTGTATTTTTTGTAGTGTGTTACCTTGGTTTTGGACTAACAATTGCGTCATGGCATTCTGCTGCCGGATCAACTGAGTGAGTTCTGGCAGGAAGGCAAATCCGGTGTCACGTCTCGGAGGCATCTGGCGGGTTTAGAGGGGAGAGATTAGAATAGAAAAGGTGTCTAGTGAGAAAGCACTACCCATATGCACATGAGACAAACACAATCATTTCACTCAATCAATCACGCAAGGGCATACAAACGGTCTAGAACTATCGTAAAAAGTGCTCAACTACTACTATAGACATGGGGAATACTACTAATCATTTGGTGGTCATCTAGAAATTTTGATCGGTGGAAGACTCCATGATGTCTGCTCCAGCTTCGTCTTCAAAGTCATCTTCACTGGGGTCGGAGTCGGTGTCGTCGATGATGATGTAGTTCTCTGGGCAAGTGGAATCATCGTCCTCTCCTCTCGGCACGGGGTCTCCCATCAGTACTCCGATCTTCTTTATCAAGTCGTCATTCTTCTCCGATAGTGTTGCAATTTCCTCCTCATATCCATCGCGTGTAGACTTAAGTTCTTCTTCCAGCTCGATGATCCTTGTCTTTGCCTTCTTCAAATCTATCATATCTGCGCACATCTGGTTCTCCTGGCGTCGAATGTGTTGGTTTAACTCCTGGATGAAAGCTGCAATGGATCTGTCCTTCTTGGTGCTGATCATCTCCCATTGCTCATCTCGGCGCCCACATATCTGATAGATAGTGTCCTTAAGATCCATGTTGTAGACTTCTCCATGCGTCCCATGGTAATGTGGGCTGCCATGCTCTTGCCTAGGCTCCAGGTGGGTGCTTCAAAAGAAAACTCTACGGGCTTAGTAGTTGGCGAGAACGTCCTTCCTGGTACTTGAACTTGAATCATCCAGCGCTCCTCTTCTGGTAAAGTGGTGTTGTAAGTCCCGGTGAAGCTTGGTATTCCGATGTTCAGGTACCTAGTGACTTCCTTCAAGTGGCTTCCAAAGGGGGTGTCTTCATCCAGTTGTGCAAACTTGTTCCTTGAATCCGCCATCCTAAGAGTAGAAAATGGAGAGGAGTCAGAAATGAGTAGAGAAGAGTGACCTATGGGTTATCTTAGTGGTCGTGTCCAACACTCAGCGTGTGCTCTGATACCATCTTGTAGCGACCCGACCTCAAACGGTCAAGTCTCCGTGCTTCAGTGTCATCCCTGGATCTGTAATGCTGACACACACAGTACTCGAAGGATTTATAACCGAGTAGCAATCACACACTTATTACATAGAATGTCTCAAAAGAGAACTTATTACAATAAATATGGCTTAAGGCCATCTAATACGATAACAGTGAAAGGCTTGGAAGATAAAGTGAGTCCATCAACTCCAACGGCATAGCTGAGCTGCACGGCAACGACCTAACGAACCTTACTCCTCGTCTGAAAAGTCTGCAACATAATACGTTGCAGCCCGGAAACGGGTCAGCACATGGAATATGCTGGCAATATAACAGAGTAGAGCAAGTACAAAATAATGCTATCACTACATGCATATTTGGCTGGTGGAAAGCTCTATGGTTACAGTTTTGCGAAAAGCCAAATTTTCCCTACAACAAAGGAATAAGTTTTATTTTAACTATCATGGTAGTTGAAACATCATTGAGAAGGTTCCTCCAACTCAATCCCAATTAAAGTAATTATCAACGCAACAATGTTAAATTAGAGTGATGAGATACTTAGGATAATCCAAGTACTAGATACTCAAGATGTCCATAACCGGGGACACGGCTAACCATGATTATATTGTACACTCTGCAGAGGTTTGCGCACTTTTCCCCACAAGACTCAATCGCCTCCGTTGGATTTCTCGCACTACATGGTGTTTGAGAAACGGATGACCGAGACACAGTCTTTCAGAAACATTAACTCTTTACTCCGGGTAGACCATACCAACCTACATCCCTCTACCTGCTGATCCACCTCTTCAAGAGCTCATGCAACTTACTCAACTATGCTAGAGCCCATAATAGCATGTGGCTGCACACGGAAGTTTCTAGCATGAAAATATCTCAGTTCCCTTTGAGCCTGGGTGGCGGACCTTAGGATGATCACACAGGTACTCCGGGATATCCTAGGACAACACTGGATTCTCCAGGTGCCCGACAAGCAATCCACCCAGATGTGTATTAAAGTTGCCACCTTAAGTTGTACCATTAATTAATCATCTCACATCTGTCATGGATTCACTCACCCAAACCACGTCTACGAGCATAGCATAGCAGTATAAGCAATACATAGAAGTAACTCCCAAGGGTTTGAATATAACAGGGCAATAGGTTCTACCTCATCAACTACTTCCCAATACCCACAAGTTAATCATATCCTAATCATGCAGTGTTTGAGGATTGGAGCTAATGCATAAAAACTGGGTATGAAAAGAGTATGATCAATGTGTTACTTGCCTTGCTGACGATCCGCAAAACCTAGGGACTCGTAGTAGCACGCTTCGCACTCCGGGAATTCTATCGCAAACAAACAATAGCATACATAAGCAATCAAGCAAAGAAGAACGGGTAAATCTCAAATAAGAAGAACTAACCAGAAAGTTCAACTTAAGAACTCCGGTTTGCAAAAAGAATCAAATCAAACAGAGCAACGAAACTCAGCGAAAGAAACAAGATCCGTTTACTAATCTAGAGTAAAGTAAAATTTTACAGTGCCAAAATCTTGTTCAAGTTGATTAAACAGAAAGAGGGTTTCGAGACAAAGATCTAGGCGCTTGAATCGCCTGATTCCGATAAACGAGCGAAAAGATAAACTGAAACGAAAATCGGATCAGAAATCGCGATCGAAAAATAATCGCGAAAAACCTGAGAAAAGGAAAAACTGACGAACAGGCTAACGAACGAACGTTCGTTGTCTGTAACTAACGAGCGAGAACCGTTCGTTAAAATGAACGTACGGACGAGCGTCCGCTAAATAACTAAACCGAGAAAAAAATAAAACCGGTCTATTAAAAAAACGAACTAGGTTTTCTAAAAAACCGGATCGGTTTTCTAAAGAAAACCGGCGGCGGCGGCAGCTACCTCGTCGGATCCGGCGGGGCTGGCTGGCGTCGACGGCGACGGTGCTAGGCGGCGACGCGACAAGCGGCAGCGGCGGCGGCTGCTGCTGCTGCGGCTGCGGGCGGCGGGCGGTGGGCGGGACGGGGTGGTGGCGGCGGGGTGGGGCGGTATATAATGGGGGAGGGGAAAGGTTTTCGACAAGTTCAAGGAAATGACTATGATGAGACCTTCTCACCCGTAGCGATGCTTAAGTCTGTCCAAATCATGTTAGCAATTGCCGCATTTTATGATTATGAAATTTGGCAAATGGATGTAAAAACTGCATTCCTGAATGGATTTCTGGAAGAAGAGTTGTATATGATGCAACCGGAAGGTTTTGTCGATCCAAAGGGAGCTAACAAAGTGTGCAAGCTCCAGCGATCCATTTATGGAATGGTGCAAGCCTCTCGGAGTTGGAATAAACGCTTTGATAGTGTGATCAAAGCATTTGGTTTTGTACAGACTTTTGGAGAAGCCTGTATTTACAAGAAAGTGAGTGGGAGCTCTGTAGCATTTCTAATATTATATGTGGATGACATATTGCTGATTGGAAATGATATAGAATTTCTGAATAGCATAAAGGGATACTTGAATAAGAGTTTTTCAATGAAAGACCTCGGTAGAGCTGCGTATATATTGGGCATCAAGATCTATAGAGATAGATCAAGACGCTTAATTGGACTTTCACAAAGCACATACCTTGCCAAAGTTTTGAAGAAGTTCAAAATGGATCAAGCAAAGAAAGGGTTCTTGCCTGTGTTACAAGGTGTGAAGTTGAGTAAGACTCAATGCCCGACCACTGCAGAAGATAGAGAGAAGATGAAAGATGTTCCCTATGCTTCAGCCATAGGCTCTATCATGTATGCAATGCTGTGTACCAGACCTGATGTGTGCCTTGCTATAAGTCTAGCAGGGAGGTACCAAAGTAATCCAGGAGTGGATCACTTGACAGCAGTCAAGAACATCCTGAAATACCTGAAAAGGACTAAGGATATGTTTCTCGTTTATGGAGGTGACAATCATCGTAAATGGTTACGTTGATGCAAGCTTTGACACTGATCCGGACGATTCTAAATCGCAAACCGGATACGTTTTTACATTGAACGGTGGAGCTGTCAGTTGGTGCAGTTCTAAACAAAGCGTCGTGGCGGGATCTACGTGTGAAGCGGAGTACATAGCTGCTTCGGAAGCAGCAAATGAAGGAGTCTGGATGAAGGAGTTCATATCCGATCTAGGTGTCATGCCTAGTGCATCGGGTCCAATGAAAATATTTTGTGACAATACTGGTGCAATTGCCTTGGCGAAGGAATCCAGATTTCACAAGAGAACCAAGCACATCAAGAGACCCTTCAACTCCATCCGGGATCTAGTCCAGGTGCGAGACATAGAAATTTGCAAGATACATACGGATCTGAATGTTGCAGACCCGTTGACTAAGCCTCTTCCACGAGCAAAACATGATCAGCACCAAGGCTCCATGGGTGTTAGAATCATTACTGTGTAATCTAGATTATTGACTCTAGTGCAAGTGGGAGACTGAAGGAAATATGCCCTAGAGGCAATAATAAAGTTATTATTTATTTCCTTATATCATGATAAATGTTTATTATTCATGCTAGAATTGTATTAACCGGAAACATAATACTTGTGTGAATACATAGACAAACAGAGTGTCACTAGTATGCCTCTACTTGACTAGCTCGTTGATCAAAGATGGTTATGTTTCCTAGCCATAGACATGAGTTGTCATTTGATTAACGGGATCACATCATTAGGAGAATGATGTGATTGACTTGACCCATTCCGTTAGCTTAGCACTCGATCGTTTAGTATGTTGCTATTGCTTTCTTCATGACTTATACATGTTCCTATGACTATGAGATTATGCAACTCCCGTTTACCGGAGGAACACTTTGTGTGCTACCAAACGTCACAACGTAACTGGGTGATTATAAAGGTGCTCTACATGTGTTTCCGAAAGTACTTGTTGGGTTGGCGTATTTTGAGATTAGGATTTGTCACTCCGATTGTCGGAGAGGTATCTCTGGGCCCACTCGGTAATGCACATCACTATAAGCCTTGCAAGCATTGCAACTAATGAGTTAGTTGCGGGATGATGTATTACAGAACGAGTAAAGAGACTTGCCGGTAACGAGATTGAACTAGGTATTGAGATACCGATGATCGAATCTCAGGCAAGTAACATACCGATGACAAAGGGAACAATGTATGTTGTTATGCGGTCTGACCGATAAAGATCTTCGTAAAATATGTAGGAGCCAATATGGGCATCCAGATCCCGCTATTGTTTATTGACCAGAGAGGTGTCTCGGTCATGTCTACATAGTTCTCAAACCCGTAGGGTCCGCACGCTTAACGTTCGTTGACGATATAGTACTATGAGTTATGTATGTTGGTGACCGAATATTGTTCGGAGTTTTGGATGAGATCACGGATATGACGAGGAACTCCGGAATGGTCCGGAAGTAAAGATTGATATGTGGATAGTAGTGTTTGATCTCCGGAAAGGTTCCGGAATCCATCGGAAGGGGTTCCGGATGTTTCCCAAAATGTTTGGGCACAAGAACACTTTATCTGGACCAAAGGGGAAAGCCCACGAGGTTTTTGGAAAGCGCAAAAGGAAGTTTTGCGGAGTCCAGGGGCCAGACGCCAGGGTCCCTGGCGTCTGGGTCCAGACGCCGGGAACCCTGGCGTCTGGCCCTGGAGTCCGAGAAGGACTCTTGCCTTTCGGGTGAAACCGACTTTGTGGAGGCTTTTACTCCAAGTTTCGACCCCAAGGCTCAACATATAAATAGAGGGGTAGGGCTAGCACCCAAGACAGATCAAAAACACCAAGCCGTGTGCCGGCAACCCCGTCCCCTCTAGTTTATCCTCCGTCATAGTTTTCGTAGTGCTTAGGCGAAGCCCTGCGGAGATTGTTCTTCACCAACACCGTCACCACGCCGTCGTGCTGCCGGAACTCATCTACTACTTCGCCCCTCTTGCAGGATCGAGAAGGCGGGGACGTCATCGAGTTGAACGTGTGCAGAACTCGGAGGTGACGTGCTTTCGGTACTTGGATCGGTCGGATCGTGAAGACGTACGACTACATCAACCGCGTTGATATAACGCTTCCGCTTACGGTCTACGAGGGTACGTAGACAACACTCTCCCCTCTCGTTGCTATGCATCACCATGATCTTGCGTGTGCGTAGGATTTTTTTTGAAATTACTACGTTCCCCAACACAATTTTCTCTTAATACTTGCATGCAATAATTTAATGCACCTTGCAATCTGAAATTGTGATGGGGAACAACCAAATTGAGCCTTATAAAATGAAAAAACTAAAATTTTGAGATAATCCTTATAAACCGGAAAGAAGGGAGTATGTGTGCACCCATATTCCAAAAATCCGCGGCCGACTTTGCCAACTGTTTTTTTCCTGTCACGTGTCAATGCTACTATTTTTTTGCATGAAAATTAAAAATGTTATAACCTTGTAATTATATGTGTGACTTGTACTGCAGAAAAAACGTGTGTAATTTGAATAAAAATAATATTGTAAAATATTTTGTTGAGCGAGGAACAATCACTCCTAAGCTCACTTAGTAGTTAGAGAGTCTACAACCGGACGCTTCACATCCGTCTCAAATGGCCAGGATGACTGGCAATCCACATATCCTACTCATATGTAGGGCGGATATGGCACGTCCGAACGTGCCCGAACGTCACTGCCACGTCGAACTAACCGCACGGACCTACGGGAAACCCATCAGTTTAACGCCTCCTCTTCAGTTTTTCGCCGAGGGCATTCGTGGTACCGCCTGACGCCCCTCTGGCACGCCGCCAGAGGGACCGAGTCTGACTGTTTAAGCTAGACGCCAACCCTAGCCCATTCCCATTTCTTTCCCCTCCCTCCCCACCTACACTGCCACATTCCAATCCGTCCGCCGCTGGCCAGGCCGAGGCATCAGACCTTGCTCATGCCGGAGTGGTGACTCGAGTTGCTTGAGCGGATCTAGGCTAGGCGCGAAGCCCTGCCCTCTCCCGCTGAAAGAAGAAAAACGGACATGTTTTAACCCGCATCGAACGATCAAACCGGGATTACCTTTTGAACCTTTTTTTTTTTTGACTTGGAACTTTCCGGTCTCCAGGTGAGCCGTAGCCGATCCGACGCCTGCTCACTCGGCTCGGCTCGGCTCGGCTCGGCTCGGCCCGGCAGCACGCGCGAGGAGAGATGGAGGCGAGAGATGCGGATCGTGGATTTTCTGAGAAAAGGCTGGGGATGTCGTCCCAGGGGCGTCAGTGGCCCAGCCAGCCCTGGTTGACACCTGTGTCGTCGCCCTGCTGCAGCCCGGGTCGGAGAATGGGCCTGAAGCTACCGCGGCGCCCACACACACACACACAGAGGAGGCTAGTGCTGCTGCTGCTGCTCTCGGCCACGCTTCCGTTTCTTTCTTCTGGCTCAGCCTGCCTGCGTCGTGTAGCCTTCTCTCTTCTTTTCCCTCGATCGCAGTCTCTTCTCGCCGGGCTGCATCGGGCGTGAGATAGATGCCGGCCGTACGGTACGGTCTGGCTCGTGTCTTTGCCGTCATCATAGCCCGCCTGCCTCGGCGCCTGTCTCCTCCTCTCACGCGCCGAGCACAAACGCGAGAGGGTGTGGACCGGGGGACATAGCCCAGCCAGCAGAAGCGCTGGAGTAGGTCACGGTCCGGAACATTTTGTGCTCTTCGGATTTTAGCAGAAGACTAGCAAACAGCCCGTGGGTTGCAACGGGAGACAAAAAATGCCTCGATCTTGATAAAAATGGTTCAAGACCCCACACAGGTACACGCCCGCCATTTCAACAAGACGAAGAAGCACCAATACCATAGACCATGAATATGGAATATTACTAAAGCTTATTTTTCCGAATTCAAGTTTAGTAGTGCCAAACATAGTTACAAAGACATGCATTGTTTTGTGCATTGATCGATAGCTATAGAGTATCTACTGTTAGTATGGATTTTCTAGCTTGAAGTTGTACCCTTATGCATAGAATAAGAGATTTTTACTATGCAAAATCTCATTTCATGACATTTATAACAACATTTTAAAATTTAAAACCTTATCTTGCAGCAATAATTTAAAATTGATTGATGAATATCAAGAGGCTAAAAATTCTTTTTGGTGACCCGATATTCAAATTTTTTATTTGAATTATTCAAATCTCATTGTTAGTTTATTTATTTTTCTATTACGAAGTCTTCATTTTTTTACATGATGTTCCTTGCTCATTGTACACGAAATATGACTATGTTTGTGGTAAAAAGAAAACAAAACCTCAAATGTGTAGTTTTTTTTTCCATGTAGAGCATACTTGTTCTGATTGATTGCACCTAATTTTATTTTTCGGATAGATGTTTTGATTCGTTGCACCTATTTTTTCTGGGTAAAATTACACATTTGAGTTTATGTTTTCTTTTTGACACAAACATAGTCATATTGCATAAATAAAAATACTCAAATGTGTGGTTAATTTTCGCATATGCATGAGGTAATTTTGTGAGTATCTCTGAGTTTTATACATATTTTTTGTTATCGGCTCAGCTCCCATCCCCATCAGCATATGTTCCTGGATTAAGAACATTTAAATTAATTGGGGGGGGGGGGGTTTCCTGACTTGAAAACTCTTTTTCAAACTCACTGTTTATCACCCGCAAAAAAAACTCACTGTTTATCTCTAAATGGAAAAAGAAAATAAAAAGTTAGCACAGAAAGAGGAGCAACGTACTTGCGTAGCCGGCCTAGTAGCCGAAGGAAAAGTGTGGCCCATCTACCATTAACCCAAGATATTCATGCCTATCCCCAATCTTCTGATTCTCAAAAAAAAAAACATATCCCCAATCTTCTCTTCTATCGATCTGCGACGCCGCCACCCCCGATCTGTTCGGGCCCCTGCTCCAGCCGCCTCCCCCTTCCTTTCTTCCCTCCCCTCGAGCCTACACCAATCCTTCGGGGAGGCGGCCGGCGAGCTCCTCCTCCGCGCCCCCCGCTTCCTTTCTTCCCTCCCCCCGAGCGAGCCCTACCAAGCCCCGCCCTGGACGAGGGCAGCAGCTCGTCCACCTCGTTGCTTGATGTGAAGCGGCCGGCCGCCGGAGATTCTAACCCCGGTCTCCTCTCTCTTCTCTGCTGAAATCTACCCCTGCCATGTCCGGGCCGCGACCTCCTTCTCTCTCTTCTCTTGATGTGAAGCGGCCGGCCGCCGGAGATTCTAACCCCGGTCTCCTCTCTCTTCTCTGCTGAAATCTACCCCTGCCATGTCCAGGCCTCGACCTCCTTCTCTCTCTTCTCTTGATGTGAAGCGGCCGGCGCCGGAGATTCTAACCCCGGTCTCCTCTCTCTTCTCTGCTGAAATCTACCCCTGCCATGTCCAGGCCTCGACCTCCTTCTCTCTCTTCCCTGCTGGAAGCTGCCCCTGCCGGCCATGTCCAGCCTCGAACTCCTGCCGGCCATGTCCAGCCTCGAACTCCTTTGGAAGTGCCTTCCATTGGACGTGCTCGACCTCAGCGGCGGCGTCGACTGCTTCTCCTCGAGGATGGGTTTCTCTCCCAATAGTTCCTTCTCTGACCAACTCCTTCGAGGCTTTCCAGGGCGCTTGTTGTCTTCAACTCGCGACCGTATTTGAACTGATGGGATTGTATATAAAAGAACGATGTGGGAGAGGATGGACGAACCGAACTGGGGTCCAAGAGGATGGACGCACGGGGCTGAGGCCCAGGTGGGGGTACCGACAGACGAGAAACACATTAGCACAGCAACGGACGAAAACAAATTAACGTCGGGTGAACCAAAATTACGGACGAAAATTAAGGGGTAAGAAGCAATAGCCCTGTTATTAGTAGGTATAGATATAGACATAGAATCCGATCCCGCTGAATGAATACCGTGACAACTTTCAGCGTATCACACGGTATCGGGCTGTATGTGTTCACCGCTAAAAAATGGCTGTATTTTTTTATTCGTCGAAAAATAAAAGACGGTGTTCGCACGTTGTCTTGTCCCTAAGAGTTCCTTCATATTTTCACCAAAAAAGAGTCCCTTCTCAATAATAAATGAAAAATTGTTTATGTAATTACTAAGGGTCTGTTTGGCTTATGACTAACTTTGACACGACCGAACTTAGACAAACTGTGGCTGCCACAACAGGCGTAGCTAACAAAATGGCTACCACAAGTGGCAAGATTGATATATGGAGGCAAACCACAAGCATGATCATGAACCAAACACATGCCTAAAATGTTGTGACACGACTAAGGTTAGATTTGGCAACTTTGGGCCGCAAACCAAATAGGCTCTAATTACCACAGGTGCCAAGTGATATGAGACTCACAAAAAAAGGGTTCAAAATGTACTACCACTGCCTTTCCGAGAGCGTCTACGTCTCGGTTTATTGTGAGGTGATAGCTCCCACCACTACGTCGCAGCTTCTATTATCATCCTCATCTTCAGGTGGATTTAGAAATATTGCAATGGCTGCATTTTCAATGGTGACAGGCCATCCGTGCTGCGTCTCGCCGACATCATAAAACACGACGCTCGTGCGTGGGATCACGCTGGAGCCACGGGGCTAGGACAATTAATCCCAGAGACAAAATATATGTTTTTTGGGGGGTAGTGCATCCCCTTTTCATCTGCACTATTGCCATTTCCACTCACGTTGGCCCTCATGTTTGTGCTTGTGTGATGTCCTTTGTACCCGCTACAATATATTTCCTCTATCAATGCAGTGATACGCTATGCTTTCGCATATTCATAGAAAAAAATGCTTGCTACGAGGCGGCATGGCTACAGAACTCTGTCTCACATTTAGTGATCCCCGAAACGGGCCGGCCCAACAAGTGGTTTTCATGCACGTGCAGGTAGCACACTTCTTTTTTTTCATGGTTCGACATGCTTTTGTTTTGGTTATCCTTTTTGTTTGTTTTTTTGGTTTTCGTATTGCTTCTTTTTCTTTTTTCTTCTATACAGTTCTTTACTGGTTTTCTCCAGTTTTTTTGGCCTTTCCTTTTTATTTATTTTTCTGATTTTTTTTAAACAAATGATGAGTTTTCAATGCATGCTGGACATTTCTCGTATAAACTCACAACCTTTTTTTGATACATGTTGTACACTTTTTAGATACATGTTTGGAATATATTTTTAATATTTCCTAAACACTTTGCAAATACACGTTGAACATCGATTTGAGTGATACAAAAATACAGTTTTGAACTATGCGTTTTTTACATTGTATTAAATTTGGAAAAATGTCGTGCACATAGTTTTTAAATGGGTGAACGTTTTTCAAATATCATATACATTTCTTTAAATGGTACAAAATTGTGTTTTTGAATTACACATATTTAATATTTTCTAAGTGTCACGAGCATTATTTGAAACGAGTCACATTTTGTAAATGTGCCGTATAATTTTAGAAATGGTATAAACTTGTTTTCTGAATTACGTAATTTTTTTGCACATATTACCATATTTCAAAAGTGCCTCAAACATTTCTTGAAATACAAGAACATTTTTTAATTTCACGTACAACTATTTTGAATGGTAGAACCATTTTTTTAAAGCTGGGCAAACATTTCTGAAATAGGCGATGATAATTTTACTTTTTGTAATTTTAAATTGTTAAAAAAGAAAAATAAGGTGCACCACATCAGCGAGACGAACCACATCCACATGGTTAGGCGAGCTACATTATCACCTAAACGAGACATAATCGTACCCCCCGCAAGACACAGGAAGGAGGGACCTCATATTCCGCGCTCGGGCGCTCGAATGGAAAGAACATTATTTGGCCCTTCTCCTAGTACAACACTAAATAAGTTAGTATTCACCCAGTATTAATTATGAGAAACGAAATTCACAAAAAACCATGAATTTTTGAAAAACTTTGAAATGGTTCGTCAAAAATGAGAAATGTTCGTCGACTTTGAAAAAAAGTTGAACCAGCTTGAAAAATAATTCATAGATTTTGGAATAAGTTCAAGGAAGTTTGAAAAATATATCATGATTTGAAAGTTTAATTTTATTAAAACATTTCTTCAATTTGAAAAAAGTGCGTCTATTTTAAATTTTTCACCGATTTTGAAACAATTTCATCAAATTTTAACGAAAATTCATTAAATTTGGAAAAAGTTCATGGATTTCGAAAAAAATTCATCAAATCTTAAAAAAAGTTCAACGAATTTGAATAAAATATAAAAATATGGAAAATTTCATTGATTTTGAAAAAAAGGGTTCATCAAAATTTGAGAAATGTTCATCTTTTTTGAAGAATAATTTCGTGAAAAAGACATGGGGAAAAATAAATGTAAATAAAAAAATAAAAATGGTCCAGGAAAAATCAACAGGAAGAAAACTGGCTGGGAAGCTTCCTAAAGCCGGGATTTCCGCGAATTGAAGAAAGAATAATTGGGTAAAATGAAGTATTTATCACAAGTGATGATATAGGTCTAGTAGTTAGTGTGTGTTCCCTCCGATGGAAGAGGTCTCGAGTTCGAATTCAGCTCTCGTACACCTTTTGGACTAGGCCGGCCCATACTGCATCAATAGAAGGGTAGGGGTGTGCGCCCGTTTGCACTGATGCCTGTAATGTGCGCAACGCGCGCCATATACAAAATGCCCAGGGTGGACTCGGCTGTAGCGACGTGGTAGTGGACCGACCCATTAGTTTCTATGAACGTTAGTTTTCTTCGTTCGGGTCATTTCTTTCTTTTTTTCTATTTTTTTTATTACAGATAAAAGATTTCAAATGTACACATTTCAAAAATTATTTCACTTAAAATTTGTAAAACATCGCGTGCACCGATTAACGAGCGCTATGAGCAGCATATAGGAAATGCCCAGGAAGAACTCGGCTCTAGCGGCGTGGTAGTAGAACACCCCATTAGTTTCTATGAACATTGGTTTTGTTTGTTCGGGTCGTTTCTTTCTTTTTTCTCGATTTTTGCATTTTTTACAGATAAAATCATTTTAAATGTGCAAATTTCAAAAACGTTTTCACTGAAGTTTTTAAAAAACATAGCGTATTTGAATTGTTTTTACCGCCACAGAATTTTGTTTTTTTTGCGTAATTAGAATGTTCATATCATTAAAAAGAATGTACTAAAACTTCAAAAATGTACACGGATGCCAAAAAATGTACAAGACATTATAAAAAAGTGTATATAAATTTAGTTTCGGTTTCAGAATTTTCAAATATTTGAGACCTTTTACAAAAATGTTTGTGACATTTAATAATGTTTATACGTTTCAAAAAATATTAGTACAATGTAAGAATTTTTCTCATATTTTTTAGAAATGTTTCATTTCAATAAAAATGAACGTGCATTTGAAAAAGATGTTTAACGTGTGTTTCAAAAAAGATTTACAGACATGTATTAAAAAAATTGTCAACGTGTATCAAAATTATGTCGCACATGAATATAGAAAATATACTACATGTATTAAATAATGTTCACATGTATTTTAACAAAATTAAAAATAAAGCGAAAAAATATGAAGATTACAGTTTAAACCGATGCAATAAATTATATAGATACAAATAATAAGTGAAAACAACAACACAAATGGTTCTAAGATCGGTCCGAACCGGTCAATAGAAACTTGCCAAAACCGCTTCAAAAAGCAAAAGTATTAGGCCAGCCCGCTTTCCTCACCCCACAGGCGAGATGGAGCTAGATCTCACAATAAGTGGGACATTGCGCCCGTCCTATTTGGCAGTTGCTGATATGTATTGGTTTTTTTTTTGAGGGGTATGTATCGGTTTTAGTGACGCCTGCGACGCTTCACTCATGTCTACCTCATGTTGGGCTGGCCGACAAGCTTCGTACAACTGGGCGGCTAGTTCTAGGAAACAAATGCTCAATCGGCTATGTGTTCTTCTAAATACCTAGACAAGACAGTGGTATTATTTTGGTCAGTTTTATATTATTTTATAAAAATCATGAATTTCAAGAATGTTCGCTTATTTAAAATATCATTTGCTAATTCAGGAAAAGTTTGAAGTTTAGAAAAGGTTCACAATATTGAAATATCCTTGCGAATTAAAAAAAAGTTCATGAATTGAATTTTCTTCATGATTTGAAAATTTGGACGTGAATTTGGAAAAGTTTGCATATCCAAAAAAATCATGAAATTAAATAAAGGCTCATGAAAATTGAAATAGGTTCATGAATCTTCAAATGGTTTAAGATTTTCAAAAAAGTTCACAAATTTGAAAAAAGTATATTTAAATTTGAAAAATAAAAGAAGGGAAACAAAAATTCACCAAAAAAGAAAAAAGGGCCGGTCGAAAGATTCTAGAAGGTTCACAAAATTGTTCGGAAGCTTCCAGAAGCTTCATAAATCCATTTTGAAAAATCACATGGGAAAACTGGGGAAAAACTGCCGTTTATCCAGCCATACGTTAATTAAACCAAAAATAATAGATCTAGGCCACAACCCGCATCCTCTACATAACATTTGGAGTATTTTGCTTGTATCCAAAATGAACTGTCCACTTTAGTCGGTCACAATTCAAAAGGCTTTGTTTCTTTAAGTTTTAGGCAACAAATTCTTGTAGGAAAAAAAAACCACAAGCTGAAGCTATTTGGAATCAGCTTTGCCAATAAAGCAAATCCATAGATGATTCAAATTCAATCAAACTTGAAACAAACAGGGCCAAATTACTGTCTACATTTTGACTTATATACACATCGGCATATGTGTGTTTTGAAGGAAATATGCCCTAGAGGCAATAATAAAGTTATTATTTATTTCCTCATATCATGATAAATGTTTATTATTCATGCTAGAATTGTATTAACCGGAAACATAATACATCTGTGAATACATAGAGAAACATAGTGTCACTAGTATGCCTCTACTTGAGTAGCTCGTTGATCAAAGATGGTTGAGTTTCCTAGCCATAGACATGAGTTGTCATTTGATTAACGGGATCACGTCATTAGGAGAATGATGTGATTGACTTGACCCATTCCGTTAGCTTAGCACTTGATCGTTTAGTTTACTGCTATTGCTTTTCCATGACTTATACATGTTCCTATGACTATGAGATTATGCAACTCCCGAATACTGGAGGAACACTTTGTGTGCTACCAAACGTCACAACGTAACTGAGTAATTATAAAGGTGCTCTACAGGTGTAGTTGGCATAGATCGAGATTAGGATTTGTCACTCCGATTGTCGGAGAGGTATCTCTGGGCCCTCTCGGTAATGCACATCACTATAAGCCTTGCAAGCAATGTGACTAATGAGTTAGTTGCGGGATGATGTATTACGGAACGAGTAAAGAGACTTGCCGGTAACGAGACTGAGCTAGGTATTGAGATACCGACGATCGAATCTCGGGCAAGTAACATACCGATGACAAAGGGAACAACGTATGTTGTTATGCGGTTTGACCGATAAAGATCTTCGTAGAATATGTAGGAACCAATATGAGCATCTAGGTTCCGCTATTGGTTATTGACCGTAGACGTGTCTCGGTCATGTCTACATAGTTCTCGAACCCGTAGGGTCCGCACGCTTAAAGTTCTGTGACGATCGGTATTATGAGTTTATATGTTTTGATGTACCGAAGGTAGTTCGGAGTCCCGGATATGATCACGGACATGACGAGGAGTCTCGAAATGGTCGAGACGTAAAGATCGATATATTGGACGACTATGTTTGGATACCGGAAGTGTTTCGGGAGGTTTCGGTCATATACCGGAGTACCGGGGGGGTCACCGGAACCCCCCGGGGAGTGTAATGGGCCTATTGGGCCTTAGTGGAGAAGAGAAGGGGCGGCCAGGGCAGGCCGCGCGCCCCTCCCCCTCTAGTCCGAATTGGACAAGGAGGGAGGGGCGGCGCCCCCCTTTCCTTCCTCCTCTCTCCTTCCCTTCCCACTTCTCCTACTCCTACTAGGAAAGAAGGAGTCCTACTCCCGGTGGGAGTAGGAATCCCCCCTTGGCGCGCCCTCCTCCTTGGCCGGCCGCCTCCCCCCTAGCTCCTTTATATACGGGGGCAGGGGGCACCCCAAGATACAACAATTGATCATTGATCTCTTAGCCGTGTGCGGTGCCCCCCTCCACCATAATCCACCTCGGTCATATCGTAGCAGTGCTTAGGCGAAGACCTGTGTCGGTAACTTCATCAACATCGTCATCACGCTGTCGTGCTGACGAAACTCTCCCTCGAGCTCTACTGGATCGTGAGTTCGCGGGACGTCACCGAGCTGAACGTGTGCTGAACACGGAGGTGCCGTACGTTCGGTACTGAGGACCAGTCGATCGTGAAGACGTACGACTACACAACCGCGTTGTCATAACGCTTTCGCTTATGGTCTACGAGGGTACGTGGACGACACTCTCCCCTCTCGTTGCTATGCATCACCATGATCTTGCGTGTGCGTAGGAATTTTTTTGAAAATTACGACGTTCCCCAACAGTGGCATCCGAGCCAGGTTTATGTGTAGATGTTATATGCACGAGTAGAACACAAGTGAGTTGTGGGCGATACTAGTCATACTGCTTACCAGCATGTCATACTTTGGTTCGGCGGTATTGTTGGATGAAGCGGCCCGGACCGACATTACGCGTACGCTTACGCGAGACTGGTTCTACCGACGTGCTTCGCACACAGGTGGCTGGCGGGTGTCAGTTTCTCCAACTTTAGTTGAACCGAGTGTGACTACGCCCGGTCCTTGTTGAAGGTTAAAACAACACTAACTTGACGAACTATCGTTGTGGTTTTGATGTGTAGGTAAGAAGGGTTCTTGCTCAGCCCGTAGCAGCCACGTAAAACTTGCAACAACAAAGTAGAGGACGTCTAACTTGTTTTTGCAAGGCATGTTTTGATGTGATATGGTCAAGACATGATGCTAAATTTTATTGTATGAGATGATCATGTTTTGTAACAAAGTTATCGGCAACTGGCATGAGCCATATGGTTGTCACTTTATTGTATGCAATGCAATCACCCTGTAATTGTTTTTTACTTTATCACTAAGCGGTAGCGATAGTCGTAGAAACAATAGTTGGCGAGACGACAACGATGCTACGATGGAGATCAAGGTGTCGTGCTGGTGACGATGGTGATCATGACGGTGCTTTGGAGATGGAGATCAAAGGCACAAGTTGATGATGGCCATATCATATTACTTATATTGATTGCATGTGATGTTTATCCTTTATGCATCTTATTCTGCTTTGATTGACGGTAGTATTATAAGATGATCTCTCACTAAATTTCAAGGTATAAGTGTTCTCCCTGAGTATGCACCGTTGCGAAAGTTCGTCGTGCCGAGACACCACGTGATGATCGGGTGTGATAAGCTCTACGTTCAAATACAACGGGTGTAAGCTAGTTTTGCACACGCAGAATACTCGGGTTAAACTTGACGAGCCTAGCATATGCAGATATGGCCTCGGAACACTGAGACCGAAAGGTCGAGTGTGAATCATATAGTAGATATGATCAACATAGTGATGTTCACCATTGAAAACTACTCCATCTCACGTGATGATCGAACATGGTTTAGTTGATATGGATCACATGATCACTTAGATGATTAGAGGGATGTCTATCTAAGTGGGAGTTCTTAAGTAATATGATTAATTGAACTTTAATTTATCATGAACTTAGTACCTGATAGTATTTTGCTTGTCTATGTTGTTGTAGATAGATGGCCCGTGCTGTTGTTCCGTTGAATTTTAATGCGTTTCTTGAGAAAGCAAAGTTGAAAGATGATGGTAGCAATTACACGGACTGGGTCCGTAACTTGAGGATTATCCTCATTGCTGCACAGAAGAACTATGTCCTGGAAGCACCACTGGGTGCCAGGCCTGCTGCAGATGCAACTGACGACGTTAAGAACGTGGCAGAGCAAAGCTGATGACTACTCGATAGTTCAGTGTGCCATGCTTTATGGCTTAGAACCGGGACTTCAACGACATTTTGAACGTCATGGAGCATATGAGATGTTCCAGGAGTTGAAGTTAATATTTCAAGCAAATGCCCGGATTGAGAGATATGAAGTCTCCAATAAGTTCTACAGCTGTAAGATGGAGGAGAATAGTTCTGTCAATGAACATATACTCAAAATGTCTGGGTATAATAACCACTTAATTCAACTGGGAGTTAATCTTCCGGATGATAGTGTCATTGACAGAATTCTTCAATCACTGCCACCAAGCTACAAGAGCTTTGTGATGAACTATAATATGCAAGGGATGGATAAGACAATTTCCAAGCTCTTCGAGATGCTAAAGGCTGCGGAGGTAGAAATCAAGAAGGAGCATCAAGTGTTGATGGTCAACAAGACCACCAGTTTCAAGAAAAGGGGTAAAGGGAAGAAGAAGGGGAATTTCAAGAAGAACAGCAAACAAGTTGCTGCTCAGGAGAAGAAACCCAAGTCTGGACCTAAGCCTGAGACTGAATGCTTCTACTGCAAAGGGACTGGTCACTGGAAGCGGAACTGCCCCAAGTATTTGGCGGATAAGAAGGATGGCAAGGTGAACAAAGGTATATGTGATATACATGTTATTGATGTGTACCTTACTAATTCTCGCAGTAGCACCTGGGTATTTGATACTGGTTCTGTTGCTAATATTTGCAACTCGAAACAGGGATTACGGATTAAGCGAAGATTGGCTAAGGACGAGGTGACGATGCGCGTGGGAAATGGTTCTAAAGTCAATGTGATCGCGGTCGGCACGCTACCTCTACATCTACCTTCAGGATTAGTTTTAGACCTGAATAATTGTTATTTGGTGCCAGCGTTGAGCATGAACATTATATCTGGATCTTGTTTGATGCGAGACGGTTATTCATTTAAATCAGAGAATAATGGTTGTTCTATTTATATGAGTAATATCTTTTATGGTCATGCACCCTTGAAGAGTGGTCTATTTATATTAAATCTCGATAGTAGTGATACACATATTCATAATATTGAAGCCAAAAGATGCAGAGTTGATAATGATAGTGCAACTTATTTGTGGCACTGCCGTTTAGGTCATATTGGTGTAAAGCGCATGAAGAAAATCCATACTGATGGACTTTTGGAATCACTTGATTATGAATCACTTGGTACTTGCGAACCATGCCTCATGGGCAAGATGACTAAAACGCCGTTCTCCGGAACAATGGAGCGAGCAACAGATTTGTTGGAGATCATACATACTGATGTTTGTGAATGTTGAGGCTCGCGGGTATCGTTATTTTCTCACCTTCACAGATGATTTGAGCAGATATGGGTATAAATACTTAATGAAACATAAGTCTGAAACATTTGAAAAGTTCAAAGAATTTCAGAGTGAAGTGGAAAATCATCGTAACAAGAAAATAAAGTTTCTACGATCTGATCGTGGAGAAGAATATTTGAGTTACGAGTTTAGTCTTCATTTGAAACAATGCGGAATAGTTTCTCAACTCACGCCACCCGGAACACCACAGCGTAATGGTGTGTCCGAACGTCGTAATCGTACTTTACTAGATATGGTGCGATCTATGATGTCTCTTACTGATTTACCGCTGTCGTTTTGGGGTTATGCTTTAGAGACGGCTGCATTCACGTTAAATAGGGCACCATCAAAATCCGTTGAGACGACGCCTTATGAACTGTGGTTTAGCAAGAAACCAAAGTTGTCATTTCTGAAAATTTGGGGCTGCGATGCTTATGTGAAAAAGCTTCAACCTGATAAGCTCGAACCCAAATCGGAGAAATGTGTCTTCATAGGATACCCAAAGGAGACTGTTGGGTACAACTTCTATCACAGATCCGAAGGCAAAACATTTTTTTGCTAAAAATGGATCCTTTCTAGAGAAGGAGTTTCTCTCGAAAGAAGTGAGTGGGAGGAAAGTAGAACTTGATGAGGTAACTGTACCTACTCCCTTATTGGAAAGTAGTTCATCACAGAAACCGGTTCCTGTGACACCTACACCAATTAGTGAGGAAGCTAATGATGTTGATCATGCAACTTCAGATCAAGTTACTACCGAACCTTGTAGGTCAACCAGAGTGAGATCCGCACCAGAGTGGTACGGTAATCCTATTCTGGAGGTCATGTTACTTGACCAAGGCGAACCTACAAACTATGAAGAAGCGATGGTGAGCCCAGATTCCGCAAAATGGCTTGAGGCCATGAAATCTGAGATGGGATCCATGTATGAGAACAAAGTGTGGAGTTTGGTTGACTTGCCCGATGATCGGTAAGCCATAGAGAATAAATGGATCTTCAAGAAGAAGATTGACGCTGACGGTAATGTTACTGTCTACAAAGCTCGACTTGTTGCGAAAGGTTTTCGACAAGTTCAAGGGGTTGACTACGATGAGACTTTCTCACCCGTAGCGATGCTTAAGTCTGTCCGAATCATGTTAGCAATTACCACATTTTATGATTATGAAATTTGGCAAATGGATGTAAAAACTGCATTCCAGAATGGATATCCGGAAGAAGAGTTGTATATGATGCAACCAGAAGGTTTTGTCGATCCAAAGGGAGCTAACAAAGTGTGCAAGCTCCAGCGATCCATTTATGGACTGGTGCAAGCCTCTCGGAGTTGGAATAAATGTTTTGATAGTGTGATCAAAGCATATGGTTTTATACAGACTTTTGGAGAAGCCTGTATTTACAAGAAAGTGAGTGGGAGCTCTGTAGCATTTCTATTATATGTGGATGACATATTGCTGATTGGAAATGATATAGAATTTCTGGATAGCATAAAAGGATACTTGAACAAGAGTTTTTCAATGAAAGACCTCGGTGAAGCTGCTTATATATTGGGCATCAAGATCTATAGAGATAGATCGAGACGCTTAGTTGGACTTTCACAAAGCACATACCTTGATAAAGTTTTGAAGAAGTTCAAAATGGATCAAGCAAAGAAAGGGTTCTTGCCTGTGTTACAAGGTGTGAAGTTGAGTCAGACTCAATGCCCGACCACTACAGAAGATAGAGAGAAAATGAACGGTGTTCCCTATGCTTCAGTGATACGTCTCCGTCGTATCTACTTTTCCAAACACTTTTGCCCTTGTTTTGGACTCTAACTTGCATGATTTGAATGGAACTAACCCGGACTGACGCAATTTTCAACAGAATTGCCATGGTGTTATTTATGTGCAGAAACAAAAGTTCTCGGAATGACCTGAAACTCCATGGAACTTATTTTTGGAAAATATTAAAAATACTGGTGAAAGAATCAAGGCCAGGGGGGCCACACCCTTGCCACGAGGGTGGGGGCGCGCCCCCTGCCTCGTGGGCCCCCTGGAGCTCCATCGACCTCCACTCCAACTCCATATATTCGTGTTCGGGGAGAAAAATCAGAGAGAAAGATTCATCGCGTTTTACGATACGGAGCCGCCGCGAAGCCCTAAACTCTCTCGGGAGGCCTGATCTGGAGTCCGTTCGGGGATCCGGAGAGGGGAATCCGTCGCCGTCGTCATCATCAACCATCCTCCATCACCAATTTCATGATGCTCACCGCCGTGCGTGAGTAATTCCATCATAGGCTTGCTGGACGGTGATGGGTTGGATGAGATTTATCATGTAATCGAGTTAGATTTGTTAGGGTTTGATCCCTAGTATCCACTATGTTCTGAGATTGATGTTGCTATGACTTTGCTATGCTTAATGCTTGTCACCAGGGACCGAGTGCCATGATTTCAGATCTGAACCTATTATGTTTTCATGAATATATGTGAGTTCTTGATCCTATCTTGCAAGTCTGTAGTCACCTACTATGTGTTATGATCCGGCAACCCCGAAGTGACAATAATCGGGACCACTCCCGGTGATGACCGTAGTTTGAGGAGTTCATGTATTCACTATGCGTTAATGCTTTGGTCCGGTACTCTATTAAAAGGAGGCCTTAATATCCCTTAGTTTCCACTATGACCCCGCTGCCACGGGAGGGTAGGACAAAAGATGTCATGCAAGTTCTTTTCCATAAGCACGTATGACTATATTCGGAATATATGCCTACATTACATTGATGAATTGGAGCTAGTTCTATGTCACCCTATGTTATGATTGTTACATGATGAACCGCATCCGGCGTAATTCTCCATCACCGATCCAATGGCTACGAGCTTTTCACATATTGTTCTTCGCTTATTTACTTTTCCGTTGCTACTGTTACAATCACTACAAAACCCAAAAATATTACTTTTGTTACCGTTACCGTTACTTCCATACTACTTTGCTACTAAATACTTTGCTGCAGATATTAAGTTATCCAGGTGTGGCTGAATTGACAACTCAGTTGCTAATACTTGAGAATATTCTTTGGCTCCCCTTGTGTCGAATCAATAAATTTGGGTTGAATACTCTACCCTCGAAAACTGTTGCGATCCCCTATACTTGTGGGTTATCAAGACTATTTTCTGGCGCCGTTGCTGGGGAGCATAGTTCTATTCTTTGAGTCACTTGGGATTTATATCTGCTGGTCACTATGAAGAACTTGAAAGACGAGAAAACAAAAATTTATCCCTCAGCTACGAGGGGAGGTAAGGAACTGCCATCTAGCTCTGCACTTGATTCACCTTCTGTTTTGAGTAAGCTTGCGACACCTAAACCTGCTTTTGCTATTAATTCTGATATGTCGCATGTTATTGATGATGCCACTTCTGCTATGCTTGATACTTATGATGAAACTACTTCTATGCTTGATACTACTGTGCCACTTGGTGAATTTCTTGATGAACAACTTGCTAGGGCTAGAGAGAATGAAATTATTGAAACTGATAATATTGATGAAAGTGATGATGAAGGCTCTCCCAATAAATATGAATTACCTGTTGTGCCTGAGGGCTATGTTCTGGATGAAGAAACTAAAAGAGACTTTCTTGCTTGGAATGATAGAAGTGATCTTAAGAAATTATTAGCTAAGCTTAAACAAAAAACTCTGAATGCTAGAATGAAATATGATCCTGCTTATGCTACTTCACCTATCTTCGTTACTGATAAGGATTATGAATTCTCTGTTGATCCTGATATAATTACTTTGGTTGAGTCTGATCCTTTCTATGGCTACGAATCTGAAACTGTTGCGGCACATCTTACTAAATAAAATGATATAGCCACCCTGTTCACTAATGATGAGAGAACTCGCTACTTCTATATCCTTAAAATATTTCCGTTCTCATTAAAGGGTGATGCTAAGATATGGTTTAATTCTCTTGATCCTGGTTGTGTGCGTAGTCCCCAGGATATGATTTATTACTTTTCTGCTAAATATTTCCCTGCTCGTAAGAAACAAGCTGCCTTAAGGGATATATATAATTTTGTGCAAATTGAAGAAGAGAGTCTCCCACAAGCTTGGGGGAGGCTTCTCCAATTACTTAATGCTTTTCCTGATCATCCTCTTAAGAAAAATGAAATACTTGATATCTTTTATAATGGACTAACCGATGCTTCCAGAGATTACTTGGATAGTTGTGTTGGTTCTGTTTTCAGGGAAAGAACACCGGATGAAGCTAAAATTCTATTGAATAATATGTTGACAAATGAAAATAATTGGACACTTCCTGAGCCAGCTCCTGAGCCTATTTCTAAACCAACTCCGAAGAAAAGAGGTGTTCTATTTCTCAGTCCTGAAGATGTGCAAGAGGCAAAGAAATCTATGAAAGAGAAAGGTATTAAAGCTGAAGATGTTAAGAATTTACCTCCTATTGAGGAAATACATGGTCTTAATTTACCACCTGTTGAAGAAATATATGATCTTAATCCATCACCTATTGAAGAAACTCATGGTCTTGATAACCCGACACGGGTAGTAAAGGTAAATTCTCTCTATAGATTTGATGAAGGTGATATTCCTCGTTATAAGTCTGCTAGACAATGCTTAGATGAGTTTGACAATTTTATTGTTAAACAAGAAAACTTCAATGCTTATATTGGTAGAAAATTGAAATATAATTCTGATACGCTTGAACACTTGGGTGATTATATGTCTAGAGTTAAAGGTGAACTCAAACTCATTAGTAAACATGCTTCTATGGTTACCACTCAAGTAGAACAAGTACTTAAAGCTCAGAATGATTAGCTCAATGAATTGAATAGTAAGAATAATGATTATGCTGTTAGAGTGGCTACTAGAACTGGTAAAATGACTCAGGAACCTTTGTATCCTGAAGGCCATCCTAAGAGAATTGAGCAGGATTCTCAGAGAAATGATATTGATGCACCTAGTTCTTCTAAAAAGAAGAAGAAGAAAAATGATAGGACTTTGCATGCTTCTAGTGAGCCTATTACTGAAACACCTGAGAATCCGAATGATATTTCTATTTATGATGCTGAAACACAATCTGGTAATGAACATGAACCTAGTGATAATATTAATGATGATGTTCATGTTGATGCTCAACCTAGCAATGACAATGATGTAGAAATTGAACCTGTTGTTGATCTTGATAACCCACAACCAAAGAATCAACGTTATGATAAGAGAGACTTTGTTGCTAGGAAGCACGGTAAAGAAAGGGAACCATGGGTTTAGAAACCCATGCCTTTTCCTCCCAAACCATCCATGAAAAAGGATGATGAGGATTTTGAGCGCTTTGCTAAAATGATTAGACCTATCTTCTTGCGTATGCGTTTAACTGATATGCTCAAAATGAATCCTTATGCTAAGTATATGAAAGAAATTGTTACAAATAAAAGAAACATACCGGAAGCTGAAATTTCCACCATGCTTGCTAATTATACTTTTAAGGGTGGAATACCAAAGAAGTTAGGAGATCCAGGAGTACCCACTATACCATGCTCCATTAAAAGAAACTATGTTAAAACTGCTTTATGTGATCTTGGAGCCGGTGTTAGTGTTATGCCTCTCTCTTTATATCGTAGACTTGATTTGAATAAGTTGACACCTACTGAAATATCTTTGCAAATGGCTGATAAAACAACCGCTATACCTGTCGGCATTTGTGAGGATGTGCCTGTTGTGGTTGCAAATGTTACTATTTTGACAGACTTTGTTATTCTTGATATTCCCGAGGACAATAGTATGTCTATTATTCTTGGAAGACACTTTTTGAATACTGCAGGGGCTGTTATTGATTGCAACAAAGGCAATGCCACTTTTCATGTTAATGGTAATGAGCATACGGTACACTTTCCGAGGAAACAACCTCAAGTTCATAGTATCAACTCTATTAGAAAAATTCCATCGATTATTTTTGGAGGTTTTGAATTTCCTCTTCCTACTGTCAAAAAGAGATATGATATTCTTATTATTGGGGATGTGCATATCCCCGTTGAGGTAACATAGTGTTATTCGAAATTTCTCCGGTTCCATGTTAGTCGGAACGAGTTTGTTAACAAGACTTGATCAACCTTGTTAGTGGATTCCTTTTGATGAGCATGAGATGGATGAAATTAGAAGCACAACCTTCTGTACCCTCTCTCTACTTTCTGTTATTTAGTTGAAATAAAGTAAAAATAGCATTTGACTGTCTGTTTTCTGAATTATCCGTGCAATATAAAAATACCCCAAAAATAAAAGTTCTCCAAATGCCCTGCCAATTTAATATGATTTTTTCTGGAATATTTGAGAATATCTGGCACTGAGAACACAGCAGGGGGGAAACTAGCTTGATAATAATTCCCATGTGTCCTCGGGAGCGCTTTTCTCTATATAAGAGTTTGTCCAGGCTTGTCCTTTGCTACAAAAAGGATTGGGCCACCTTGCTGCACTTTATTTACTTTTGTTACTTGTTGCTCGTTACAAATTATCTTATCACAAAACTATCTGTTACCTATAATTTCAGTGCCTGCAGAGAATACCTTGCTGAAAACCGCTTATCATTTCCTTCTGCTCCTCGTTGGGTTCGACACTCTTACTTATCGAAAGGACTACGATAGATCCCTTATACTTGTGGGTCATCAAGACTCTTTCCTGGAACCGTTGCCGGGGAGTGAAGCGCCTTTGGTAGGTGGAATTTGGTAAGGAATAATTTATATAGTGTGCTGAAATTTACTGTCACTTGTTACTATGGAAAGTAATCCTCTGAGGGGCTTGTTCGGGGTATCTTCACCCCGACCAGTAGAGCAAAGAGTTGCTCCTCAACCTACTAAACCTACTGAAAAGGAAAATGTCTACTTTGAAATTCCTTCGGGTATGGTAGAAAAACTGCTAGCTAATCCTTTTGGAGGAGATGGAACATTACTTCCTGATGAGCACCTAATATATGTGGATGAAGTTTGTGGATTATTTAAGCTTGCAGGTATGCCCGATGATGTTATCAAGAAGAAGGTCTTCCCTTTATCTTTGAAGGGAGATGCATTGACATGGTATAGGCTATGTGATGATATGGGATCATGGAACTACAAACGATTGAAATTGGAATTTCATCAGAAGTTTTATCCTATGCATCTTGTTCATCGTGATCGTAATTATATATATAATTTTTGGCCTCGCAAAGGAGAAAGCATCGCTCAAGCTTGGGGGAGGCTTAAATCAATTTTATATTCATGCCCCAATCATGTGCTCTCAAGAGAAATCATTATTCAAAATTTTTATGCTCGGCTTTCTGACAACAATCGCACCATGCTCGATACTTCTTGTGCTGGCTCTTTTATGATGAAGACTATTGAATTCAAATGGGATTTATTGGAAAGAATTAAACGCAACTCTGAAGATTGGGATCTCAATGAAGGTAAGGAGTCAGGTATGACACCTAAGTTTGATTGTGTTAAATCTTTTATGGATACCGATGTTTTCCGTAAATTTAGCACTAAATATGGACTTGACTCTGAGATAGTAGCTTCTTTCTGTGAATCTTTTGCTACTCATGTTGATCTCCCTAATGAGAAGTGGTTTAAATATCATCCTCCCATAGAAGTAAAAGTAGTTTCACCTATTAAAGTTGAAGAAAAGACTATCACTTATAATGATCCTATTGTTCCTACTGCGTATGTTGAAAAACCACCTTTCCCTGTTAGAATAAAGGATCATGCTAAAGCTTCAACTGTGGTTCTTAAAAGCAATATTAGAACTTATACACCTCCTGAGCAAGTTAAAGTTGAAACTAATATTGCTATTGTTAAAGATCTCTTGGCTGATAATATTGATGTGCATGTTATTTATTTCTATGATGAAACTGCTAGAATTGCTAAACCTTGTGCTAAAGATAAACATAGACCTGTGGTAGGCATGCCTGTTATTTCTGTTAAAATAGGAGATCATTGTTATCATGGCTTGTGTGATATGGGTGCTAGTGCTAGTGCAATACCTATTGACTTATACAAAGAAATTATGCATGATATTGCACATACTGAGTTAGAAGAAATTGATGTCATAATTAAACTTGCCAATAGAGATACTATATCACCAATTGGAATTGTTAGAGATGTTGAAGTCTTATGTGGGAAAACTAAATATCCGGCTGATTTTCTCGTTCTTGGTTCCCCACAAGATAGCTTTTGTCCCATTATATTTGGTAGACCCTTCTTAAACACTGTTAATGCTAGGATAGACCGCGAAAAGGATGTTGTTACTATTGGTTTAGGTGATATGTCTCATGAGTTCAGCTTCTCTAAATTTCGTAGACAACACCGTGAAGAGGAACTGCCTAGTAAAGATGAAATTATTGGTCTTGCTTCTATTGCCGTACCTCCTAGTGATCCTTTAGAACAATATTTGCTAGACCATGAAAATGATATGTTTATGAATGAAAGAAGGGAAATAGATGAAGTGTTCTTTAAACAGGGACCTATTCTGAAACACAACTTGCCTGTTGAAATCCTAGGGGATCCTCCTCCACCCAAGGGTGATCCCGTGTTTGAGCTTAAACCATTGCCTGATACCCTTAAATATGCTTATCTTGATGAAAAGAAGATATATCCTGTTATTATTAGTGCTAACCTTTCAGAGAAGGAGGAAGAAAATTTATTGAAAACTCTGAAGAAGCACCGTGCTGCTATTGGGTATACTCTTGATGATCTTAAGGGCATTAGTCCCACTCTATGCCAACACAAAATAAATTTGGAGAAAGATGCCAAACCAGTTATTGATCATCAACGACGGCTGAATCCTAAAATGAAAGAGGTGGTAAGAAAGGAAATACTAAAGCTCCTTGAGGCAGGTATAATCTATCCCATTGCTGATACTCAGTGGGTAAGTCCTGTCCATTGTGTTCCTAAGAAGGGACGTATTACTGTCGTTCCTAATGATAAAGATGAATTGATTCCGCAAAGAATTATTACAGGTTATAGGATGGTAATTGATTTCCACAAATTAAATAAAGCTACTAAAAAAGATCATTACCCCTTACCTTTTATTGATCAAATGCTAGAAAGATTATCCAAACATACACATTTCTGCTTTCTAGATGGTTATTCTGGTTTCTCTCAAATACCTGTGTCAGCTGATGATCAAGCTAAGACCACTTTTACTTGCCCTTTCGGTACTTTTGCTTATAGACGTATGCCTTTTGGTTTATGTAATGCACCTGCTACCTTTCAGAGATGCATGATGGCTATATTCTCTGACTTTTGTGAAAAGATTTGTGAGGTTTTCATGGACGATTTCTCCATTTATGGATCCTCTTTTGATGATTGCTTAAGCAACCTTGATCGAGTTTTGCAGAGATGTGAAGAAACTAACCTTGTCTTGAATTGGGATAGGTGCCACTTTATGGTTAATGAAGGTATTGTCTTGGGGCATAAAATTTCTGAAAGGGGCATTGAAGTTGATAAAGCTAAAGTTGATGCTATTGAAAAGATGCCGTGTCCCAAGGACATCAAAGGTATAAGAAGTTTTCTTGGTCATGCCGGTTTTTATAGGAGGTTCATTAAGGACTTCTCAAAAATTTCTCGGCCTCTGACTAATCTATTACAAAAAGATATACCATTTGTCTTTGATGATGATTGTGTAGAAGCATTTGAAATACTTAAGAAAGCATTGATTTCTGCACCTATTGTCCAGCCACCTGATTGGAATTTACCCTTTGAAATTATGTGTGATGCTAGTGATTATGCTGTAGGTGCTGTTCTAGGGCAAAGAGTTGATAAAAAATTAAATGTTATTCAATATGCTAGTAAAACTCTAGACAATGCCCAGAGAAATTATGCTACTACTGAAAAAGAATTCTTAGCAGTTGTATTTGCTTGTGATAAGTTCAGACCTTATATTGTTGATTCTAAAGTAACTATTCACACGGATCATGCTGCTATTAAATATCTTATGGAAAAGAAAGATGCTAAACCTAGACTTATTAGATGGGTTCTCTTGCTACAAGAATTTGATTTGCATATTATTGATAGAAAGGGAGCTGAGAACCCCGTTGCAGATAACTTGTCTAGGTTAGAAAATGTTCTTGATGACCCACTACCTATTGATGATAGCTTTCCTGATGAACAATTAAATGTCATAAATGCTTCTCATACTGCTCCATGGTATGCTGATTATGCTAATTACATTGTTGCTAAATTCATACCACCTAGTTTCACATACCAGCGAAAGAAAAAGTTTTTCTATGATTTAAGACATTACTTTTGGGATGACCCACATCTTTATAAAGAAGGAGTAGATGGTGTTATTAGACGTTGTGTACCTGAGCATGAACAGGAACAGATCCTACGCAAGTGTCACTCCGAGGCTTATGGAGGACACCACGCTGGAGATAGAACTGCACATAAGGTATTGCAATCCGGTTTTTATTGGCCTACTCTCTTCAAGGATGCCCGTAAGTTTGTCTTATCTTGTGATGAATGTCAAAGAATTGGTAATATTAGTAGACGTCAAGAAATGCCTATGAATTATTCACTTGTTATTGAACCATTTGATGTTTGGGGCTTTGATTATATGGGACCGTTTCCTGCCTCTAATGCATATACACATATTTTAGTTGCTGTTGATTACATTACTAAGTGGGTAGAAGCTATTCCAACTAGTAGTGCTGATCATAACACCTCTATTAAGATGCTTAAAGAAGTTATTTTTCTGAGGTTTGGAGTCCCTAGATATTTAATGACTGATGGTGGTTCACATTTTATTCATGGTGCCTTTCGTAAAATGCTTGCTAAGTATGACGTTAATCATAGAATTGCATCTCCATATCACCCACATGAAGGAAATATGCCCTAGAGGCAATAATAAAGTTATTATTTATTTCCTTATAACATGATAAATGTTTATTATTCATGCTAGAATTGTATTAACCGAAAACTTAGTACATGTGTGAATACATAGACAAACATAGTGTCACTAGTATGCCTCTACTTGACTAGCTCGTTAATCGAAGATGGTTGAGTTTCCTAGCCATGGACATGAGTTGTCATTTGATTAACGGGATCACATCATTAGGAGAATGATGTGATTGACTTGACCCATTCCGTTAGCTTAGCACTTGATCGTTTAGTATGTTGCTATTGATTTCTTCATGACTTATACATGTTCCTATGACTATGAGATTATGCAACTCCCGTTTACCGGAGGAACACTTTGTGTGCTACCAAACGTCACAACGTAACTGGGTGATTATAAAGGTGCTCTACAGGTGTCTCCGAAGGTACTTGTTGGGTTGGTGTATTTCGAGATTAGGATTTGTCACTCCGATTGTCGGAGAGGTATCTCTGGGCCCACTCAGTAATGCACATCACTATAAGCCTTGCAAGCATTGTAACTAATGAGTTAGTTATGGGATGATGTGTTACGGAACGAGTAAAGAGACTTGCCGGTAACGAGATTGAACTAGGTATTGAGATACCGACGATCAAATCTCGGGCAACTAACATACTGATGACAAAGGGAATAACGTATGTTGTTATGCGGTTTGACCGATAAAGATCTTCGTTGAATATGTGGGAGCCAATATGAGCATCCAGGTTCCACTATTGGTTATTGGCCGGAGACATGTCTCGGTCATGTCTACATAGTTCTCGAACCCGTAGGGTCCACACGCTTAAAGTTTCGGTGACGATTGTATTATGCATTTATGTGATTTGATGTACCTAAAGTAGTTCGGAGTCCCGGATGAGATCGGGGACATGACGAGGAGTCTCGAAATGGTCAAGACGTAAAGATCGATATATTTGACGACTATATTCGGACATCGGAAAGGTTCCGAGTGATTCAGGTATTTTTCGGTGTACCGGGGAGTTACGGGAATTCACCGGGAGAAGTATTGGGCCTTATTGGGCCATACAGGAATAGAGGAGAGAGGCCAAAAGGAAGGAGGCGCGCGCCCCCCTCTGGTCCGAATTGGACAAGGGGTGCAGCCCCCTTTTCCTTCTCCCTCTCCTCCTCTTTCCTTCTCTCCTACTCCGGAAAGGAAAGGGGAATCCTACTAGGACTTGGGAGTCCTAGTAGGACTCCCCACACTTGGCGCGCCCCCTCTAGGGCCGGCCTCTCCCTCCTTCCTTTATAGACGGGGGCAGGGGGCACCTCTAGACACAACAATTGATCTCTTGATCTCTTAGCCGTGTGCGGTGCCCCCCTCCACCATATTCCACCTCGATCATATCGTAGCGGTGCTTAGGCGAAGCCCTGCGTCGGTAGCATCATCATCACCGTCACCACGCCGTCGTGCTGACGGAACTATCCCGTGAAGCTCTGCTGGATCGGAGTTCGCGAGACGTCATCGAGCTGAACGTGTGCTGAACTCGGAGGTGCCGTGCGTTCGGTGCTTGGATCGGTCAGATCGTGAAGACGTACGACTACATCAACCGCGTTGTGCTAACGCTTCCGCTTTCGGTCTACGAGGGTACGTGGACACACTATCCCCTCTCGTTGCTATGCATCACCATGATCTTGCGTGTGCGTAGGAATTTTTTTTAAAATTACTATGTTCCCCAACACCACAGTCTAGTGGTCAAGTAGAATTAAGTAATAGAGAACTCAAATTAATTTTGCAAAAGACTATTAATAGGTCTAGAAAGAATTGGTCCAAGAAACTTGATGATGCATTATGGGCCTATAGAACTGCATATAAAAATCCTATGGGTATGTCTCCGTATAAAATGGTTTATGGAAAAGCATGTCACTTACCTCTCGAACTAGAACATAAGGCATATTGGGCTATTAAAGAACTCAATTATGATTTCAAACTTGCCGGTGAGAAGAGGTTATTCGACATTAGCTCACTTGATGAATGGAGAACCCAAGCCTATGAGAATGCCAAATTGTTTAAAGAAAAAGTTAAAAGATGGCATGACAAAAGGATACAAAAGCGTGAGTTTAATGTAGGTGATTATGTATTGCTATACAACTCTCGTTTAAGATTTTTTGCAGGAAAACTTCTCTCCAAATGGGAAGGTCCTTACGTTATCGAGAAGGTCTATCGTTCCGGTGCCATGAAAAATCAACAACTTCGAAGGCACAAATCCGAAGGTGGTGAACGGTCAAAGAATCAAACATTATATCTCAGGTAATCCTATAAATGTTGAAACCAATGTTATTGAAACCGTAACCCCGGAGGAATACATAAGGGACACTTTCCGGAACGTTTCAGACTCCGAAAAGGAATACGTATGTGGTACGGTAAGTAAACGGGCTCCAAAACAGTTCTAATGGCAATTTTTCTTTGTTTTGGAATATTTAGAAAAATAGAAAAATAAGAAGCAGTCCGGGAAGGACACGAGGCCTCCACGAGGGTGGAGGGCGTGCCCTACCCCCTGGGCGCGCCCCCTACCTCGTGGGCACCTCGTGCGCTCTCCAGACTCCGTTTTGTTGCACGATACGTATTTTGGTCGGTAAAAATTCATTATATAATCTCCCGAAGGTTTTGACTCTCGTATGACGCAAATATCCTCTGTTTTTCACTACTAGGAAAATGCCTGTTAGTGGCGTACCTGTTTTGGCCATTAATGGCGCACTATAGGTGCGCCACTATCATCACGCCACTAGTAACAAGTACTAATGGCGCACCCCTGGTGCGCCATTAGTATACCAGACAATTGTGGCGCACCTGGCAGTGCGCCATTACTATGTCCCCTGGTGCGCCATTACTATGCCTCCTAGGGGGCCATATTTACCTTCACGTATGCCCCCAAGTGCGCCATTACTATGCCCCACAATGCGCCACTGGTATTTAGCCCTGGTGCGCCACTAATGCTCAACAAGGTGCGCCACTACTATGAATATTAGGATTTTTTTTTGCTTTTCTGATATTTGCACAGGTTACAAAATACATTACAGCACAGAATATAAACAGCACAACATATAAACAACCGATTTATCGAATACAATAGAAGATTAGTCTCCGAATACAATTCATCATATTAGTCTCCGAATTCAAAATACCGAACAAAGTTAGAACATTACAAGTCTCGAGACCGCGAGTAGCGAGTTTGTCTTCACATTACAAGTCGATATCTCACATAGAAGAGAGCTACGGTCACGATGAGCATCATCGCGATGAAACTGGTCTTCATCCAGTTCCTCCTCCGCTCCCTCCTCTCTCCTGCTAGATAGCGCGCGTATCTAGCTTCCGCCTCCGCCCAAGTGGTGTACCCTTTGTAACTGTTACCGCTGAAACGGTGAACCTGTCTCCGACACTCCTCCCAGTTGTCGTAGACTCCGGGAACCTTATCCTTGCACACGACATACGATGACATCTCTATGCACTAGACAAACAAAACGTTAGTAGCAATTCACAGACAATACATAAGCAATATATAAGTGTACAACAAAAGGATCGGAAGAGAAAAGCAACACATTAATAGCATGATTCATGGTCCTACTAATAAATAGCATCAATTACATATAAGTTGAACGACTGTCCAAACCAAAGAGACATACAAGTTCATTAAAGTTTAATTACAACAGGAGCTAATCGATATTTCAGAACTACATAGCATCACTACTTTCGACTCGACTCAGGGACCGGAGCGTGGATGAAGCCGCCGTCTTTCGTGATGGTCATGAATGTGCGGTCGTTGTCAGCCTGCATTTGTAGCGTTGTTTCTATTTCACTGTTGGACGGTTGATATTTGAGGTAGAACTGCCCCGAGGTACGAAGGACATCTTGATGGATGATTTCCGCAAACTCTGACTGGATGCGAAAGAATTCTTGTCTGAGGTCTGCGTCCTGGATTGCCGACAAGCGTGCGGCCCAATCTTTGAGACTATTTGGTAGCAGAAGGTGATTATGGTCCCGTACGATCGCCCGCATGTGATGGAGGGTGTAGTAGGCATCCTTCTGACGGCCAGGCGGCTGCTTGACGCAGGGGAACGTCGTTACGTGGGTGAACACGTGCTTGCCGTACCTAAAAATTGGCCTCCTGAAGGTGCCTCCAGATTTGGCGTAGCCGGGGAGAACATCATCAAGAACTTTCTTGATATTTGTGTAGTCTTTCTTCGACTGACGGTCTGAGTCAAAATACGTGGCCATGGAATAGTTCGGGCTTAAGAGGATGAGTGTGCAATGTGTGTCACTGCACAAAACACGGAATGTTAGAAAAAAAAGAACTATCAAAATCTAAGAAATCATATGTTACGGGGCGGTGAGGGGATGACTTACTCAGGAAAGTAAGGCACGAGGAAGTTATCCTTATCTGGGTTCACCAGAATGACGCCTTCGAGGTATGAACTCGCAACTTACCGGTCCCCAGCGCTGCCCAAGATCTTGGCACGCATGTAGAAGGGGTCGACTATCACGATGTCCGGGGTCTTGTCTCTAATGATCCGCATCTCCATACTCAGCGAAAATAGCCGAACGAAGATGTAGTGCAGCGGATGAAGGTTAAACATAGCGAAGATGTCATCAAACCGCAGGACGATCATACCCCCGATGGCGCTATCCACAAAGCCATTGCCCTCTGCACCTTGGCCACGAAAACCGGGTATGCCACATCATTCTCGGAGAGACGCCGCTTCTCCAAAGAAAGAACACTGTCATGCAGACTCCGCATAGCACCGGTTGTAGCATTGAGCAGATTAGTCGGTAGCATCGGCCTACCCGCCACATGCACCCTCCTCGAGATATCCTTAGGTGAAGGTGGCCTGTCCTGAGCATGGATCATACTCGGTGCCGGCTGGCTCGCACCCTTGTTATTCTTTCTTTTCCGTCCCTTCTGCTTCTTCTGCTGTAATGGGATCGAGTTCTGCTCAGAGACCACCTTCTTGAGTGTGTTGGGGCTGATAATATTTCGCACCTCGGCTATCTGAGGCTCGGTGAAGGCGCCAGCTGGAGGCGTCTCCTGAGAACTGAATGCCAGATGATGCCTGTTGCAATTGGGTTTCTCCGCGGTACCAGCTAGATCGCGATCATCTTTTGCAGGGTTGGGTTCTTGAGAAGGAGGCCCCAAGAATTCGTCATTGTACCCTTGTTCGTTGAAGTACTTATCAACGTTGGTAAATGTACCATCGTCGTCGTCCGGATCCTGTGTCATATGCATGTCCGGATCAGCTGACGGCGGTAGCGTTGCAGTGGTCTTGCCATGGCTTGGCACCGGCACGACTGGCGGTGTTGTATGTGGGGTGGTGTCCCCCGCCCCCAAACGAATCTGGCTCTTCGGCCAAAGCATGGGCCAGCTTATGCAGGCGCTGAGGGTCATCACATCATCTTCGTCGGCCCCAGGGGGCCGATACGGAGGTAACAAGTCGTCGAAGCCCCGCAGCACCCGAACCAGTTGAACCCTATACACGGTGGGTGGCATCGGATTACCGTGGAACACGCAGCTGCCCGGTTGAACGTTTCTGGCCTTGGCGACATCGATCAACTTGCCGTCCACGAAGTGCAGTAGAGTGCATGGAACGTCGGCGGCGCCCTGCGAAAACATGTAGGGCGTCAGGGATGCCCAGTCAAAGGCAAGGAGATGAAGTCATCGGTCGAGAGGCTTAATTAGTTACCGTGATGGCGTCGAGCTCGGCTAATGTTGAGGCACCGCCAACGGCGGGCGTGCAAGTAACAGAGGGGACGCTTGCTGCCGAGGTGCCAGCCGGCGTATTCTTCCCACACCCGGGAGCATTAAGCTCCAATGCCGGCGCCGACGCCGGAGACACCAATGCCGCCTCCACCGGAGACACCAATGGCGCCGCCGACACGTTGTGCGAGTTGCTGCCCATGAAGCTGGGAATCGGGGGCGGCCCCTGTTGGCCGCCCGCAATCCACGCCTGCAGCCCCTCAATCAAGGTAGGCACAATGGCGGTGATCGTTGCTTCCAGTTGGTCTCGCACTTGCTCTTCGACTATCTCCAGAAGCCGCGCCACTTGTGCCTTGAGTTCTTGAACATCGCGGTCCTGGCTTTCCGAGCTGGTCTTTCTCTCCTTTCGCCCAGCGATATAGTATTCCGACCATTTCGTGGACAAGCCTTTGCCGGCCACACGACCAGCTGACGACGGCTTACTGAGCTTATCCTTGTTTTTCATTACGTTCAACGCCCTATTTAAAGTGGTGTCCCAAGGGGAGCTCTTAGACGACCCCGCGCTACTGCTTTCAGTGTCCTGCAGAAGGAACATGAACCATTTAGAAATTTGGCTTCATTAATTAGAATGCAACCATATGGAGCTAATTACGCGGGGGTGTATTCCTTACCAGAACAAGCTCAAGCGCCTTGGTCTTCGGATCCGTGGTAAGCTCCTTTGATACCGGGTCAATCTTGTACCGGGCCCTGACATAGTTCCTGGTCTGCTTGTCACGGTATTTATCGAAGAGGGGCGGTAGGCCTTGCTCGGCAGGCTCCGTGTCCTCCTTGTCCCATATAGGTTCCGCCACTTGTAACCGCCGGGACCGAGTTTGTGGACCCCTAAGTTCAAGTCCCGCATATCTTTCCCCCACTGACTTGATTCCGCGGTTGCGTTGCTCTCGCACTTGATCTTGAACTCCAGGTAGTCAGCTTCGCTGATCGAAGGATTTGTCTCCTTGATCTTCTCATAACTATCACCTTTTTCAATCCTTCTCTTCACCGCGGCTCTCCAAGTAGCCAGGGTCGTGCTCATCTTCGTGAGGGCGGCACTGTTCACTTTATTCCTTGAGAGGCGTGTGTTTGCGAAGTCACCGGGGAACTTATATCGTTCGTGCAGCTTCGTGAAGAGGAGGTTGCGCAAATTCCCTCGGTCACGATGCCTTAGGTTCTCGGTGTTGATCGAGACGGTGCTCCGGAGAATGCACCCGAGCTGTCCCGCGTACCCCTTGACTAATTCTTTAGGCGCCGTTGGATGCCCACCGGAGGACACTTCAGTAAATTCCTCCTTGACGGTGCCGAGCACGTTCGGGCGCCGGTCCTTCCGTTGCCTCTTCGGTTGGCTGCCATCTGTGCGTGTGCTGCCATCATCAGTCGTCGCATCCTGGGCGGCACCATCAGTGGTGTCATCCCCGACGCCACTAGGGGTTGTGTAGTCGGGATCGGTGTCTTCCGCGGCATCCTCATAGCGGTGAGGTTCTTCCTCCATCTCCTGGGACAGCTCCCAGAATGCCTTGCCTGAACCGCCGGCCTCATCGTTGTGGGCCATGTTCGCTCTAAATAGGAAAAACGTTTGGTCAAAAATTTGGTTATTGTAAGGAACAAGATCTCTAAGTTGACCAAATAACCTAATTCTCGAGGAATGTCGCCAAAAAGTTGGTTATTGTCAAGGAACAATTGAGAGATGTTTGTGATATTGCCTAGGTGTTTTGGGATGGAACCTGTTAGTGTGTTGTTGCTAAGGTCCAAGTCCACGTTCTCAAGGACCTCATCTTTGCAGGCTAATTTTCTAGCTTGTAACACTGGGATTAGTAGCTTAATTAATCGACTAGTCGGTCGTATGGTGGTGTAACTAACTTGTTTTAATACTGGCCAGTCATGTGGAGTATACTAGCTCATTGGGTGCCCCTAAAGATACCCCGGCCGTATCATTTGACTAATTAGTAAGTAAGCAATTGATCTAGCTAGCATTGCCATGCCATGCATCCACCTTGTTTTAATACTAAACTAATCCAAGGCCTCTTTCCAAAGCCACAACTCCTCTAAGTTCTCAAGATAACCTAGTTGTCGAGGGATGTGTCCAGAAAGTTGGTTGATGTCAAGATACATGCTGATTAATTTTTGTTTCGGTTGAGAATCGGGCACCTTCTCGGTCAAGAAAATTGGGCATGACCTTTGCTAATTTTCTTGACCTAGGAGTGCCCCATTCTCAACCGAAACGGAAATTAATCAACATTTCAGGAGAAAGGGGTCATTTCAGAAGATCACAAGTAGCAGCAGCATCACTTGACAAAATCACAAGTAGCAGGAGCATCACAAGTAGTACAGCAGCAGCATCATTACAAGTAGTACAGCAGCATCATCATCATCACAAGTAGTACAGCAGCAGCAGCATCATCACAAGTAATACACTTAATTGGTATAAAAGATCAAAAAACAGCATAAATTGGAAAACAAGCAATACTTCTAAAACCAGACATAAGTGATGCTGCACTAAACCAGAACAAGTTGATTCTACACTAAGTGATTCTACACTAAACCAGAACAAGTTGATGTTCAGTCAAGTTGATTTCAAACTTGACACATCAATAAAATTTGACATCAATGAAATTTAGACTATGAGTGCCTTCCCATGACATCTGCATGGTTCTCTACACCACACACCATCAACATTGCTAGCTACTTCTACTCGACCGCCCCAGCTTTTGCCACGGACAGCAAGAATATCAACTTGAATACCATTGGTATATTTCCTATTTTTACAAAGACCTTGCACAATTGACAATGATGTTCAGTAGCAGAGATTCAGAGTCATTTGTTTTGAGTGTACATCGTGAAAAACTGTACATCTGATTATTTGGTCAATTTACTGCCCATTTTAAAAACATCTTAAACATCCTACAGGATGGTGTGAAGGAAATGATCACAAGATAGCACTGAATACTTCAACTTCCTCATCTGTCTGCAGTTAACTTCCAACTTGGTAACCCATTTGGATCGAGAAAACAAGCACATGGAGCATCACTAAGTGGCAATAGTAGTACTACGGATGCACTAGTACACATTTTCCTAGCATACAATAGAGTAAGGAGAAGAAAAATAAATCAAGGCTTTCTATATGTGCCACTCAGACAGGATTTCAGATTGCACAACTTTCTGTCCCTTACTATCTAGCCAGATTCTACTTGCCCAAATGTTAAACTTGTTAATTATTTTTCCTTCTCTTTTCACCAATGCACACATACAGAATGATCCATCCATGTCTCGAACTAATGGTCAGAGCTCAGAACAGTGTGTCTACAACTGGTAAATTGTAGTACAATACATTTGTTATATGAATTGGTGGTTCTGATCTTCACAATTAGAAAGAGCTCACTGTCCCATCAATTTTTCACTCAATGGTTGCATATTGCAACGATAAACAGAATAACCCTGGATACTAATATTTTCAGTGAATTGTTCTAAGTTTCAAATCGAAGACTATCCACCCATCAACCAACTTGGTTCTCTAGAGTACTTAACAGTGAAACAAAATGTCCATAATAGACTGCCAAACCACCAAGAACAGTAGCAACACATCATAAAATCGAAGTTACAAGAATGCATCATTCACGCATGAGCAGAATTGACATGAACAAGTACAAGAACAATAGTATTTACCAGGTCCTCGATCTTGGCGACCTGGGACTGGATGCTGGTGACGGTCTCCTTGAGCGGGGCGTTGACGGGGTACTTTCCCTCGCCCCACACGAACCTGCATCCATCCATCCATCCATCCTCAGCAGATAAGCAAGCGCTGGTGGGCAGATGAGGAATGTAAGCAGCAGCACTGGCCACAGGCAGAGACGGACCTGGTGAGATAGCTGTCCACGGGGACGCCGTCGACGGTGAGGGTGCCGGGCTCGACCCCTCCGGCACGCTCCAGGTCCTCGATCTGCCGGCGGATCTTGTGCGAGACACCCTCGATGAAGATGTTGGACTGCAGCCAGAGGCCAGATCAGGCCGGGGGCAAGAAGAGTTAGGGTGGGGGCAAGATCAAGATGGAAAGCAGGTACCTTGACGAGGTTGTCGCTGAGGGCGAGCAGGGAGTCGAGCGTGCCGGGGCGGAGATCCGGGACGGTGAACTGCGCGCGGAGGCCAGGGGAGTCGAGTCAGTCAGGGGCAGGAGGTCGAAGGCGATGGACGGGCGGAGGAGTAGGGGGGCTTACATAGAGCGGGGTGTCGAAGGAGTGGCGGGAGATGGCGTCCTGGAGGCGCAGTAGGGGCGGCGGATTGGGAGCGGACGCGTCCCACGGGCGAGGGCGGCGGCGCAGTAGGGGCGGCGGCGCAGTAGGGGCGGCGGCGCAGTAGGGGCGGCGGCGCAGTGGGTGGGGCGGTGGCGCAGTGGGTCGGCGCAGTGGGTCGGGTGCGGCTCCGGCTGAGAGAGATGTGAGATTGGGAGAAGGACGAACGGCTGGCGAGATGGACAGCACACACAAGGGGGGAAGGTTAGCAATGGCGCACCATTTAGGGGTGCGCCATAAACACAATGAGAGCAATGGCCCACCTTCCCTTGGTGCGCCATTACTAACTTTTTTTTGATTTTTAGTTGCATCTAATATTTTTTTTAGAAAATGTTGATCAAAATTGAAAACATTTATGAATGTGAAAAAATATCATCAAATTTGTTATTTGAAAATATTTATGAATATGAAAAAAATATCATCAAATTTGTTATTTGAAAATATTTATGAATATGAAAAAAATATCATCAAATTTGTTATTTGAAAATATCATCAAATTTGTTATTTGAAAATATTTGAAAAAATATCATAAAAATTGGTATACCAATGGCGCACCTCGTAGGGGTGCGCCATAAGTACCTTGATAGCAATGGCGCACCTTCTCCTGGTGCGCCATTAGTAACTTTTTTTATTTTTAGTTGCATCTAATAATTTTTTAGAAAATGACAATCAAATTTGAAAACATTTATGAATGTGAAAAAATATCATCAAATTTGTTATTTGAAAATATCATCAAATTTGTTTTTTTGGATTTTTAATTGCATTCATTTGTGAATTGGTTAAACATTTATGAATATGAAAAAATATCATCAAATTTGAAAAAATATTCATGAATTCAAAACGTGCCCATGAAATTTAAAAATATTATGAGTTCAAAAAATATTAACAAATTCAATACTTTTTGTGAATTAGAAATTCAATACCAGAATAAACATAAATAAAAATTGGTATACCAGAATAAACATAAATACCAGAATAAACATAAATAAATATTCATGAGGACTAGAACAGAAGAAATATCATTTCCATATGTCGAAATACAATCGAGAAATGAAGACTACAATTTAAATACAATCGATCTTAGCTAGCTATCTTTTCACAATCTTCTTGCCCTTCTTTTTCGCAAATGGAGTTCTTCTCTTGAACGGACGTCCTTTAGGTAGGGTGGTCCTGCTTCTTCTTGTGGTGTATGGCACTTCATCGTCGTCGTCATGTTCCATCTTCAGGTCGCCGTACTTGTCGAAGTCTTGCTCATTGGCGACTCCATCCATTCCGATGATCTTCCTTTTGCTTCTCCTCACGACAACACGACTGGGCTTTGACGGGTCGGTAATGAAGAAGCATTGGTCCACTTGGGACGCCAGTACCCATGGCTCATTTTTCGCGGTGACGTTTGCGCCCGCGGTCTTGGATTTGGCTTTGGGTATAACCATGGTGGTGAAATTCCGGTCTTCTTTTAGGACGCTCTTGGCCCATCTGACACGGAACATCGGGACCTTCTCTCCAGCGTAGCTCAGCTCCGAGATCTCCTCGATCCTTCCATAGTATCTGTCCTTGTCGTTACCGGTGTAGGATTCCGTCGTTACCCCGGAGTTCTGATAACCATCGCTCTTCATGTCCTTGTCCTCAGTGTAGAATATGTAGCCGTTGATATCGCACGCCTCATAGGTCATCAGGTTGTGCTCGGCGCCCAGTGACAAGGCGAATATGAGTTTTTCTTCCGCGGAAGAATCCTCATGTAAAGGGTACGACAGAAGCTTCTCCTTGAACCAACGCGTGAAACATGAGTTGTGCTCTCTGATTATATCTCCGTCCATCCTCTGTTGGCCTCGGTCATTGTACGTCTGCTCAATAAAGGTTTTGTGCTCTACCACCCAAGGATCGACCACGTCTATGTGTTGTAGCGCGACTAGGTTTGCTCTTTCAAAGTCGGCGAGTCGACCCTCGAAGTCGACATGCATTTTGCGGCGACCATCGCGGTGACCCCATCCAGCGAGCCTGGCGAGGTGCCTGTTGACGGGCAGACCAACGGGGTTCTCGATGCCTAGATAATTCGTGTACTAGGAGATGCACTCTTCGGTCAGAAAGCCCCTGGCTATGCTTCCCTCTGGACGTGACATGTTGCGAACGTATCCTTTGATGACACCATTCATCCTTTCGAGCGGCATCATGCTGTGCAGGAACGTCGGCCTGAGTTGGATGATATCCTCCACGATATGGACCAGCAGATGCACCATAACGTCGAAGAATGCGGGCGGGAAGTACATCTCAAGCTCGCATAGTATCACCATGATCTCTTCCTGTAGCCTTCTGAGTTGCCTCACGCCAACCGACTTCTGAGAGATGATGTCGAAAAAGTTGCATAGGCCAAATAGCGTTTCATGAACATGCGCATCCATGATCCCACGGATTGCAACTGGAAGTATCTGCGTCATCAGCACGTGACAGTCGTGAGACTTCATCCCGCTGAATTTCTGCTTTGCTGAGTCTAAGTATCTACTTATCTTCCTCGCGTAATCGTAAGGAAGTTTTACTTCTACGAGGCAGGTGAAAAACTGCTCGATCTCCTCCTGACTTAGAGTGAAGCACGCGGGAGGGTAGTCATTTCCGATCTTCTTGGCCTTTTTGCCTTTGCGACGACTTTCCGTGTCCTGCTTCGCCTCATCATCATCATTAGCGTGAAGCTCCTCCCTGATGCCCATTGATTTCAAGTCTGCCCTTGCTTTCGGCCCATCTTTGGTCCTCTCTGGCATGTTGAGCAGGGTACCAAGCAGACTCTCGCACACGTTCTTTGTGACATGCATGACATCAAGGCTGTGAGGCACACGGAGGATCTTCCAGTACGGCAAGTCCCAGAAAACAGACCTCGTTTTCCATACCTTCAGCACCGGCTCTGGCGCCTTTCGCTTCTTTCCCGGCAGTGGGCAATCTTTCCAATTTTTCAACAGCTCGTCTATTTCCTCGCCGCTCCTCGTACGCGGGCGTCTTCAGGGTTCGGTTTCACCATCGAACAGATCCTTGCGTTTTCTCCATGAGTCATCGTCGCAAAGCCACCTTCGATGTCCCATGAACATGGTTTTCGAAGACCCGGGATCTCTATCTAGCTGGCGATATGTTGTGTCATCCATGCACCTAACGCATCCAGAAAATCCGTGGACCACCTGCCCCGCGACATATCCGTAACCGAGATAGTCGTGCACCGTCGTGAGCAGTGCGGCTCTCATAGGGAAATATTCTTTGTCTGCGGCGTCCCACGTATTGGCTGGCGTTTTCCACAACGTGTCTAGCTCCTCTTTCAGCAGCCCCAGATACAGATTGATGTCGTTCCCTGGTTGTTTCGGCCCTTCAATTAGCATACTCATGTGAATGTACTTCCTCTTCATGCACAACCTGGGGGAAGGTTGTACATCCACACAAACACAGGCCAGGTGCTATGTGTGCTTCTCTGGCTGCCAAACGGATTGACTCCATCGGTGCTCGCGCCCAGCACGATGTTCCTTGGATCGTCCCCAAATTCTGGGTGTTCGAAGTTCAACGCTTGCCACTGGCTCGCATCCTTAGGGTGACTCGGCATCTTGTCTTTTTTATTTATCTCCGGATCATTTTCGTCATCTTCTCGCTTCTTCTCCTCCCTATCCGCGTGCCAACGCAGGAGCTTTGCTAGCTTAGGATCCGCGAAATACCGTTGTAGACGAGGAGTGGTCGGAAAGTACCACACCACTTTTCTAGGAGCTTTCTTCCTCTTCTTGTATCGAGTGATGCCGCACACCGGACATATGGTAGACTCCGCGTGCTCGTCCCGATAAATGATGCAATTGTTCATGCACACATGGTATTTCACGTGCGGTTAATCCAGAGGACACACGATTTTCTTCGCCTCCTCGAAACTGGTCGGGCACTTGTTCCCCTTGGGAAGACGTTCGTGCCAGAATGACACGTTTCGTCGAAGCATGCGTCGGTCATTTTGTGATTTACCTTCATCTCCAGAGCCATGAGCGTTACTTTCAGGCGGGTATCCTCGGGCCTGCATCCTTCATACAATGGAGTAACCGCATCTATCTCCAGTTGATCCAGCTTGGCTTTCTCTCGGGCGGCAGCTCTTGTGTTATCCGTCTGCTTGAGAAGCAGCTCTTGAATATGAGGGTCCTGCACCCAGCCCATCGATGGTCCATCGTCGTCTGCTCCGGCATCTTCATCTTCATGATCATGCCCTTCGTCTTGACCTTCCTCATCATCATGTCCGGCATCTTCTACATGATGACTATGTACTGCATCTACTTCGTGATCATGTCCTGGAGATTCTTCGTCTTCTCGCCCGCCCTCGCCGCGGTTGTCTTGCTGCCCTTCCTCATTTCTTTCCCGGCCCCCATGGACGACTTCATAGTCATCTTCATCACCTTGCCACCGATAGCCATCCATGAAACCACGCAAGAGCAGGTGGCCCGCACCTGTACGGAATTCGGGTCCATAAGGCTCTTCAGCTTGCATCTTCGACACAGACATCTTATCTCCGTCTCGTTCTTTTGAAGCATCTCGGCCTTCGCGGAGCTCAAAAACCTATTCACGATGCCTTCGGTCATCGTGCGGACCATGGTCGCCTGCGGGGTAGAGCAAAACGATATTTGAGAACCAAATTTTTTTGGCATGACTTTGCCTAAAAATAGGACCAAAAAGAATGCATAGTGCCAAATTCTCGCCGAAACGGAAATGAATCAATATTCCGGCAAAATATTGGCAACTATCGCATTTCAAATACCGGTACCTGCAAACACAAACATATGCAACACCACAAACATATGCAACACCACAAACATACGTAGATCTAGGCCATAAAAAGTGTGTACGTTCTTGGAGGGAGAAAAAAGTAGATCTAGAACATAAAGAAAGCTTTCCCCTTACTTACCTATCAAAAAATAGGAAATTTAACCACTTAATTTGGGTGAATCTATGGTGCAAATGAGGTGAGGAGGAGGAGGCAGCCGAGACCAAGCTTGGTAGAGGTGGAGAGAATGAAGTGGGGAAAGTGAGTAATGGCGCACCTGGTTAAAATAGGCTGTTCAAAATATCTAGCTGCTCCCAGGTTACCAATGGCGCACCACCTAAGAATGCGCCATTAGTAACCAGGGTTACTAATGGCGCACCTGGTAGTGGTGCACCATTACTAGTTTTGAAAAAAAAACATGTTATTAGTGGCGCACCAGTGGACAGTGCGCCATTACTAGTTAGAACTAGTAATGGCGCACTGTCCCCTGGTGCGCCACTGCTAACAATTTTTTATATCTTTTTTTTCAAAACTAGTAATGGCGCACCACACACCAGGTGCGCCATTAGTAATGAGGACATTAATGGCGCACCTGTATCTGGTGCGCCACTAGCAGTGGCGCACCACATACATGGTGCGCCATTAATGTCCATATTAGCTATGGCCGTTTTTGTAGTAGTGTTTGTTTCGAGCTGTTGCTGCTGCAGATTAGAGCAAGATGTCTTCTCAAGAGTCCGTAGGGGAGAGCCGGGTGTCTCATATGGCATCGAGGTCAAGGACAAATAGCGACGCTGACCACTTTGGGGGCAGCAACGGAGGAAGAGATGGCGCCTGATTTGAAGAGGATAGATGCCATGGAGGAGGATCAAGAAGTCACGTCTCGCTTCCGAGCTGGATTCATGATAGGGGAACTACAGAGCTCGGCTATTCCAAACTCGGTTATCCCTTCCAATGTTAGATTTCTTTCTTACGAGAATATGAAAAAGAGTGTTACTTGTTCCCCCGCAGCTATGCAACATCCATGGGTGCAAGGAGCTTTAACCATCACGGGTAAGCTCCGTAAGGAGATAATGGATCTCAAGCAGCAACTTAATAAGCTCGAGGAAGAGAATCGTATCCTGAGGAGTATCATCGCCAAGAATATCACACCACCACCTCCGAAGAAAGAGATATAATCACATGGGTATGGGCACTCCCCTTGGCAACTGCCAAGCTTGGGGGAGGTGCCCCGGTATCGTATCACCATCACACTCCTATCTTTACCTTTTTTTTCTTAGTTCGATCCTTTTGGTAATATCTTGATCTAGTAGAATAAAGTTTTAGTATGATCTAGTTTTGAGTTTTGCTTTATGATCCCTCTATGTAATCGAGTCCGTGAGCTATATATAATAAAGATTAGTGTTGAGTCAAGGGCTTGATTATTTTGCCATGATCTTGAGGGAATAAAAGAAAAGAAAGAATAAAAAGAAATAAAGAGATCATATTGATCCTATGGAGAGTAATGACTTCACATAGAAAGAGTATGATGATTAAAAGTTGTTGAAAGTTGACAAACATAGCTTTGGTCATCGTTGCAATTAATAGGAAGTAATAAAGAAAGAGAGGTTTCACATATAAATATACTATCTTGGACAGCTTTTATGATTGTGAGCACTCATTAAAATATGACATGCTAAAGAGTTGATGTTGGACAAGGAAGACAACGTAATGGGTTATGTTTTCTTATATCTGAAATAAAGTATATTGTCATGGATCATCCAACATGTTGAGCTTGCTTTTCCCCCTCATGCTAGCCAAATTCTTTGCACCAAGTAGAGATACTACTTGTGCTTCCAAATACCCTTAAACCCAGTTTTGCCATGAGAGTCCACCATATCTACCTATGGATTGAGTAAAATCCTTCAAGTAAGTTGTCATCGGTGCAAGCAATAAAAATTGCTCTCTAAATATGTATGATTGATTGGTGTGGAGGAAATAAGCTTTATACGATCTTGTGATGTGGAAGAAATAAAAGCGACAGACTGCATAATAAAGGTCTATATCACAAGTGGCAATATAAAGTGACGTTATTTCGCATTAAGATCTTGTGCATCCAACCATAAAAGCGCATGGCAACCACTGCTTCCCTCTGCGAAGGGCCTATCTTTTACTTTTATCTTCTACCTTATGCAAGAATCATGGTGATCTTCACCTTTCCTTTTTACATTTTATCCTTTGGCAAGCACAGTGTGTTGGAAAGATCCTGATATATATATATATATATATATATATATATATATATATAATTGGATGTAAGTTAGCATGAACTATTATTGTTGACATTACCCTTGAGGTAAAAGGTTGGGAGGCGAAACTATAAGCCCCTATCTTTCTCTGTGTCTGATTAAAACTCCGTAACCACAAGTATTGCGTGAGTGTTAGCAATTGTGAAAGACTAAATGATAGTTGAGTATGTGGACTTGCTGAAAAGCTCTGACATAGACTCTTTCTGATGTTATGATAAATTGCAATTGCTTCCATGACTGAGATTATAGTTTGTTAGTTCTCAATAAAGTTTCTGATTCATACTTTGCATTGTGAATAGATTATTACTTGAGCATAAGAAATCATATGACAATATACATATACGCTGCTGTTATGAGAATAATCATGATGCCCTCATGTCCGTATTTTATTTTATCGACACCTCTACCTCTAAACATGTGGACGTATTTATCGTTATCGGCTTCTGCTTGAGGCAAGCGAGGTCTAAGCTTGGGGGAGTTGATACGTCCATTTTGCATCATGCTTTTATATCGATATTTATTGCATTATGGGATGTTATTACAAATTATGTCACAATACTTATGCCTATTCTCTCTTATTTTAAAAGGTTTACATAAGAAGGGAGAATGCCCGGCAGCTGGAATTCTGGGCTGGAAAAGGAGCAAATATTAGAGACCTATTCTGCACAACTCCAAAAGTCCTGAAACTCCATGGAAGTTATTTTTGGAAATAATAAAAAATATTGAGCGGAAGAAATACCAGAGGGGGCCCACACCCTGGCCACGAGGATGGGGGCGCGCCCTACCCCCTGGGCGCGCCCCTGCCTCGTGGGCCCCCTGTTGGCCCTCTAGTGCCCATCTGCTATATGAAGTCTTTCGTCCGAAGAAAAATCATAAGCAAGCTTTCGGGACGAGACTCCGCCGCCACGAGGCGGAGCCTTGGCGGAACCAATCTAGGGCTCCGGCAGAGCTGTTCTGCCGGGGACACTTCCCTCCGGGAGGGGGAAATCATCGCCATCGTCATCACCAACGCTCCTCTCATCGGGAGAGGGCCAATCTCCATCAACATCTTCACCAGCACCATCTCCTCTCAAACCCTAGTTCATCTCTTGTATCCAATTCTTGTCTCCAAGTCCGGGATTGGTACCTGTAGGTTGCTAGTAGTGTTGATTACTCCTTGTAGTTGATGCTAGTTGGTTTATTTGGTGGAAGATCATATGTTCAGATCCTATATGCATATTAATACTCCTCTGATTATGAACATGAATATGCTTTGTGAGTAGTTACGTTTGTTCCTGAGGACATGGGAGAAGTCTTGCTATTAGTAGTCATGTGAATTTGATATTCGTTCGATATTTTGATGAGATATGTTGTCTCTCCTCTAGTGGTGTTATGTGAACGTCGACTACATGACACTTCACCATTATTTGGGCCTAGAGGGAGGCATTGGGAAGTAATAAGTAGATGATGGGTTGCTAGAGTGATAGAAGCTTAAACCCTAGTTTATGCGTTGCTTCGTAAGGGGCTGATTTGGATCCATATGTTTCATGCTATGGTTAGGTTTACCTTTGGATCCATATGTTTCATGCTATGGTTAGGTTTACCTTAATACTTCTTTTGTAGTTGCGGATGCTTGCAATAGGGGTTAATCATAAGTGGGATGCTTGTCCAAGTAAGGACAGCACCCAAGCACCGGTCCACCCACATATCAAATTATCAAAGTACCGAACGCGAATCATATGAACGTGATGAAGACTAGCTTGATGATAATTCCCATGTGTCCTCGGGAGCGCTTTTCTCTATATAAGAGTTTGTCCAGGCTTGACCTTTGCTACAAAAAGGATTGGGCCACCTTGCTGCACTTTATTTACTTTTGTTACTTGTTGCTCGTTACAAATTATCTTATCACAAAACTATCTGTTACCTATAATTTCAGTGCCTGCAGAGAATACCTTGCTGAAAACCGCTTATCATTTTCTTCCGCTCCTCGTTGGGTTCGACACTCTTACTTATCGAAAGGACTACGGTAGATCCCCTATACTTGTGGGTCATCAAGACTCTTTTCTGGCACCGTTGCCGGGGAGTCTACGCAAAAGTCAACATACCAAGTACCCATCACAAAGCCTTATCTCCCGCATTACATTATTTGCCATTTGCCTCTCGTTTTCCTCTCCCCCACTTCACCCTTGCCGTTTTATTCGCCCTCTCTTTTCCGTTCGCCTCTTTTTCGCTTGCTTCTTGTTTGCTCGTGTGTTGGATTGCTTGCTTGTCGTTATGGCTAGTCCCCTATCTTCTCCGTTGTCTCCCGAAAATGAAGTTCTTAATTTTAAGCAAAGGGAAGGAGAAAATCTAAAAGACGCTTGGTATAGAATTTGCAATGCTCAAAATAGATCTACCAGGAAGCAATCTACTTCCTGTTGGAAATATGCCCTAGAGGCAATAATAAATGGTTATTATTATATTTCTTTGTTCATGGTAATTGTCTATTATTCATGCTATAATTGTATTGTCCGGAAATCGTAATACATGTGTGAATACATAGACCACAACCTGTCCCTAGTAAGCCTCTAGTTGACTAGCTCGTTGATCAACAGATAGTCATGGTTTCCTGACTATGGACATTGGATGTCATTGATAACGGGATCACATCATTAGGAGAATGATGTGATGGACAAGACCCAACTTAAGCATAGCATAAAAGATCGTGTAGTTTCGTTTGCTAGAGCTTTTCCAATGTCAAGTATCTTTTCCTTAGACCATGAGATCGTGCAACTCCCGGATACCGTAGGAGTGCTTTGGGTGTGCCAAACGTCACAACGTAACTGGGTGACTATAAAGGTGCATTACGGGTATCTCTGAAAGTGTCTGTTGGGTTGGCACGGATCGAGACTGGGATTTGTCACTCCGTGTGACGGAGAGGTATCTCTGGGCCCACTCGGTAATGCATCATCATAATGAGCTCAATGTGACTAAGGCGTTAGTCACGGGATCATGCATTGCGGTACGAGTAAAGAGACTTGCCGGTAACGAGATTGAACAAGGTATTGGGATACCGACGATCGAATCTCGGGCAAGTAACATACCGATTGACAAAGGGAATTGCATACGGATTGATTGAATCCTCGACACCGTGGTTCATCCGATGATATCATCGTGGAACATGTGGGAGCCAACATGGGTATCCAGATCCCGCTGTTGGTTATTGACCGGAGAGGCGTCTCGGTCATGTCTGCATGTCTCCCGAACCCGTAGGGTCTACACACTTAAGGTCCGGTGACGCTAGGGTTGTAGAGATATATGTATGCGGAAACACGAAGGTTGTTCGGAGTCCCGGATGAGATCCCGGACGTCACGAGAGGTTCCGGAATGGTCCGGAGGTAAAGATTTATATATGGGAAGTCTTATTTTGGTCGCCGGAAAAGTTTCGCGCTTTATCGGTATTGTACCGGGAGTGCCGAAAGGGGTCCGGGGGTCCACCAAGGGGGTCCACCAGCCCCGGGGGGCCACATGGGCTGTAAGGGGTGCGCCTTGGCCTATATGGGCCAAGGGCACCAGCCCCAAGAGGCCCATGCGCAAGAGATAAGAAAGAAGGGAGAGTCCTAAAGGGGGAAGGCACCTCCGAGGTGCCTTGGGGGGGAAGGACTCCCCCCTGGCCGCACCCTTCCTTGAAGGAAGGGGCAAGGCTGCGCCCCCCCCTCTCCCTTGGCCCTATATATAGTGGGGGGAAGGGAGGGCAGCAACATCTAAGCCTTGGGCGCCTCCCTCCTCCCCTGCAACACCTCTCTCTCTCTCTCAGAAGCTTGCAAAGCCCTGCCGGAGAGCCGCTACATCCACCACCACGCCGTCGTGCTGTTGGATCTCCATCAACCTCTCCTCCCCCTTGCTGGATCAAGAAGGAGGAGACGTCGCTGCACCGTACGTGTGTTGAACGCGGAGGTGCCGTCCGTTCGGCACTCGGTCATCGGTGATTTGGATCACGGCGAGTACGACTTCGTCATCCACGTTCATTGGAACGCTTCCGCTCGCGATCTACAAGGGTATGTAGATCCACTCCTTTCCCCTCGTTGCTAGTAGACTCCATAGATGCATCTTGGTGAGCGTAGGAAAATTTTAAATTATGCTACGATTCCCAACAGTGGCATCATGAGCCAGGTCTATGCGTAGTTACTATGCACGAGTAGAACACAAAGCAGTTGTGGGCGTTGAGTTTGCAAATTCTTCTTGCCGCTACTAGTCTTTTCTTGTTTCGGCGGCATTGTAGGATGAAGCGGCCCGGACCGACCTTACACGTACTCTTACGTGAGACAGGTTCCACCGACTGACATGCACAAGTTGCATAAGGTGGCTAGCGGGTGTCTGTCTCTCCTACTTTAGTCGGAACGGATTCGATGAAAAGGGTCCTTATGAAGGGTAAATAGAAATTGGCAAATCACGTTGTGGTCATACGTAGGTAAGAAACGTTCTTGCTAGAAACCTACAAACCACGTAAAAACTTGCAACAACAATTAGAGGACGTCTAACTTGTTTTTGCAGCAAGTGCTATGTGATGTGATATGGCCAGAAGATGTGATATATGTGATGTATGAGATTGATCATGTTCTTGTAATAGGAATCACGACTTGCATGTCGATGATTATGACAACCGGCAGGAGCCATAGGAGTTGTCTTTATTATTTTGTATGACCTGCGTGTCATTGAATAACGCCATGTAAATTACTTTACTTTATTGCTAAACGCGTTAGCCATAGAAGTAGAAGTAATCGTTGGCGTGACGACTTCATGAAGACACAATGATGGAGATCATGATGATGGAGATCATGGTGTCATGCCGGTGACAAAGATGATCATGGTGCCCCGAAGATGGAGATCAAAGGAGCATGATGATATTGGCCATATCATGTCACTATTTGATTGCATGTGATGTTTATCATGTTTTTGCATCTTATTTGCTTAGAACGACGGTAGCAAGTAGGATGATCCCTTATAATAATTTCAAGAAAGTGTTCACCCTAACTGTGCACCGTTGCGAAGGTTCGTCGTTTCGAAGCACCACGTGATGATCGGGTGTGATAGATTCTTACGTTCGCATACAACGGGTGTTGACGAGCCTAGCATGTACAGACATGGCCTCGGAACACACGCAATACACTTAGGTTGACTTGACGAGCCTAGCATGTACAGACATGGCCTCGGAACACGGAGGACCGAAAGGTCGAGCATGAGTCGTATAGAAGATACGATCAACATGGAGATGTTCACCGATCTTGACTAGTCCGTCTCACGTGACGATCGGACACGGCCTAGTTAAACTCGGATCATGTTTCACTTAGATGACCAGAGGGATGTCTATCTGAGTGGGAGTTAATAATCAGAGGAACTTCATTATCATGAACATAGTCAAATAGGTATTTGCAAATTATGTCATAGCTTGCGCTTTAGTTCTACTGATTAAGATATGTTCCTAGAGAAAATTTGGTTGAAAGTTGGTAGTAGCAATTATGCGGACTGGGTCCGTAAACTGAGGATTGTCCTCATTGCTGCACAGAAGGCTTATGTCCTTAATGCACCGCTCGGTGTGCTGAACCTCAGCGTCGTCTGTAGATGTTACGAAACATCTGACATACACGTTTTGATGACTACGTGATAGTTCAGTGCGGTTTAGAATTGTGGCACCAAAGACGTTCTTGAAACGTCGCAGAACATGTGAGATGTTCCGAAGACTGAAATTGGGATTTCAGACTAGTGCCCACGTCAAGAGGTATGAGACCTTTGACAAGTTTCTTAAGCCTGCAAACTAAGGGAGATAAGCTCAATCGTTGAGCATGTGCTCAGATTGTCTGAGTGCCACAATCGCTTGAATCGAGTGGGAGTTAATCTCCCAGATGAGATAGTGATAGTTCCCCATAGTCATTGCCACCAAGCTAGTAGAGCTTCGTGATGAACTATAACATATCAAGGATAGTTATGATGATCCTTGAGCTATTCGCGATGTTTGACACCGCGAGAGTAGAAATCAAGAAGGAGCATCAATTGTTGATGGTTAGTAAAACCACTAGTTTAAGAAGGGCAAGGGCAAAAGGGATACTTCATGAAACAGCAAGTCGTTTGCTGCTCTAGTGTAGAATCCCAAGGTTGAACCCAAACCCGAGACTAAGTGCTTCTATGAGAGGAACGATCACTGAAGCAGTAATACCCTAGATATTTGGTAGATGAGAAGGCAGGCAAGGTCGACAGAAGTATATTGGATATACGTTATATGAATGTGTACTTTACTAGTACTCCTAGCAGCACCAGGGTATTAGATACTGGTTCGGTTGCTAAGTGTTAGTAACTCGAAATAAAAGCTGCGGAATAAATGGAGACTAGCTAAAGGTGAGATGACGATATGTATTGGAAGTGTTTCCAAGGTTGATATGATCAGGCATCGCATGCTCCCTCTACTATCGAGATTTGGTGTTTGCGTTGAACATGATTGGATTATTTTTACCGCAAAACGGTTATTCATTTAAGAAGAATAATGGTTACTCTGTTTATTTGAATAATACCTTCAATGGTCTTGCACCTAAAATGAATCTCGATCGTAGTGATACACATGTTCATGCCAAAAAGATATAAGATAGTAATGATAGTACCACATACTTGTGGCACTGCCACTTGAGTCATATTGGTATAGAACGCATGAAGAAGCTCCATGTAGATGGATCTTTGGACTCACTCGTTTTTGAAATGAATGAGACATGCGAACCATGTCTATTGGTATATATGCATGAAGAAACTCCATGCAGATGGATCGTTTGGACTCACTTGATTTTGAATCACTTGAGACATGCAAATCATGGGCAAGATGACTGAAAGGCCTCGTTTTCAGTAAGATGGAACAAGAGAGCAACTTATTGGAAGTAATACATTTTGATGTATGCAGTCCAATGAGTGCTGAGGCATGCAGTGGACATCGTTATGTTCTTACTTCACAGATGATTTGAGTAGATGCTGAGTGTATTTACTTGATGAAACACTAGTCTGAATTATTGAAAGGTTCAAGTAATTTCAGAGTGAAGTTGAAGATCGTCGTAACAAGAGGATAAAATGTCTGTGATATGATCATAGAGATGAGTATCTGAGATACGAGTTTGGCACACAATTGAGACATTGTGGAAAGTGTTTCACAATTAATACCGCCTGGAACACCATAGTGTGATGGTGTGTCCGAACATAATAACTGCACCCTATTGGATATGGTGCATACCATAATGTTTCTTATCAAATTACCACTATCATTTATGGGTTAGGCATTAGAGACAACCGCATTCACTTTAAAAGTGGCACCACGCAATTCCGTTGAGACGACACCGTTTATAGAAACCTAAGTTGTCGTTTCTTAAAAGTTTGGGGCTGCGATGCTTATGTGAAAAAGTTTCAGGCTGATAAGCTCGAACCCAAAGCGGATAAATGCATCTTCATAGAATACCCAAAAACTGTTGGGTATACCTCCTATCTGGAAGCAAAAGTAATTGCTTCTAGAAACGAGTCCTTTCTCGAGGAAAAGTTTCTCTCGAAAGAATTGAGTGGGAGGATGGTGGAGACTTGATAAGGTTATTGAACCGTCGCTTCAACTAATGTGTAGCAGGGCACAGGAAGTTGTTCCTGTGGCACCTACACCAAATTGAAGTGGAAGCTTATGATAGTGATCATGAAACTTCGGATCAAGTCACTACCAAACCTCGTAGGACGACGAGGATGCGCACTACTTCAGAGTAATGCGTGATCCTGTCTTGGAAGTCATGTTGCTAGACAACAATGAACCTACGAGCTATGGAGAAGCGATGGTGGGCCCATATTCCGATGAATGGCTCGAGGCCATGAAATCCGAGATAGAATCCATGTATCAGAACAAAGCATGGACTTTGGTGAACTTGCCCGATGATCGGCAAGCCATTGAGATAAATGGATCTTTAAGAAGAAGACGGACATGGACGGTAATGTTACCGTCTATGAAGCTCGACTTGTGGCAAAGAGAATTTTCACAAGTTCAAGGAGTTGACTACGATGAGTTTTTCTCATCCGTAGCGATGCCTAGGTCTGTCGGAATCATGTTAGCATTAGCTACATTTATGAAATCTGGCAGATGGATGTCAAAACAGGTTTCCTTACCAGTTTTCGTAAGGAAAGGTTGTATGTGATACAATCAGAAAGGTTTTGTCGATCCTAAGGATGCTAAAAGGTATGCTAGCTCCAGCGATCCTTCCATGGATTAGAGCAAGCATCTCGGAGTCAGAATATACGCTTTGATGGAGTGATCAAAGTTTTTGGGTTTATACAAAGTTTGTTAGAAACTTGTATTTACAATAAAGTGAGTGGGAGCGCTACAACATTTCTGATAAGTATATGTGAATGACATATTGTTGATCCGAAATGATGTAAAATTTCTGGAAAGCATAAAGGGTTGTTTGAAAGGAGTTTTTCAAAGGAAGACCTGGATAAAGCTACTTACATATTGGGCATCAAGATCCATAGAGATAGATCAAGACGCCTGATGATACTTTCAAAAGACAGCACACCTTAACATGATTTTGAAAGAGTTCAAAATAGATCAGCAAACAAGGAGTTCTTGGCTGTGTTACAAGGTGTGAGTATTGAGTGAGACTCAAGACCTGACCACAGCAGAAGATAGAGAAAGGACGAAGGTCGTCCCCTATGCTTTAGACGTAGGCTCTATAGTATGCTATGCTGTGTACCGCACATGTAGTGTGCGTTGCCATGAGTTGGTCAAGGGGGTACAATGGTGATCCGGAAAGGATCTCATGACAGCGGTCGAACTTATCCTTAGTACCTAGTGGATTAAGGAATTTTTCTCGATTATGGAGGTGGAAAGGAGTTCGTCGTAAAGGGTTACGTCGATGCGAACTTTGACACTAATCCGGATAACTCTGAGTAGTAAACCGGATTCGTATAGTAGAGCAATTATTTGAAATGGCTCCAAATAGCGCATGGTAGCATCCACAAGATGACATAGATATTCGTAAAGCACACGGTTCTGAAAGGTTCAGACCCGTTGACTAATAACCTCTCTCACAAGCATAACATGATCAAACCAGAACACATTGAGTGTTAATCACATAGTGATGTGAACTAGATTGTTGACTCTAGTAAACTCTTTAGATGTTGGTCACATGGTGATGTGACCAGTGAATGTTAATCACATGGTGATGTGAACTAGATTATTGACTCTAGTGCAAGTGGGAGACTGTTGGAAATATGCCCTAGAGGCAATAATAAATGGTTATTATTATATTTCTTTGTTCATGGTAATTGTCTATTATTCATGCTATAATTGTATTGTCCGGAAATCGTAATACATGTGTGAATACATAGACCACAACCTGTCCCTAGTAAGCCTCTAGTTGACTAGCTCGTTGATCAACAGATAGTCATGGTTTCCTGACTATGGACATTGGATGTCATTGATAACGGGATCACATCATTAGGAGAATGATGTGATGGACAAGACCCAACTTAAGCATAGCATAAAAGATCGTGTAGTTTCGTTTGCTAGAGCTTTTCCAATGTCAAGTATCTTTTCCTTAGACCATGAGATCGTGCAACTCCCGGATACCGTAGGAGTGCTTTGGGTGTGCCAAACGTCACAACGTAACTGGGTGACTATAAAGGTGCATTACGGGTATCTCTGAAAGTGTCTGTTGGGTTGGCACGGATCGAGACTGGGATTTGTCACTCCGTGTGACGGAGAGGTATCTCTGGGCCCACTCGGTAATGCATCATCATAATGAGCTCAATGTGACTAAGGCGTTAGTCACGGGATCATGCATTGCGGTACGAGTAAAGAGACTTGCCGGTAACGAGATTGAACAAGGTATTGGGATACCGACGATCGAATCTCGGGCAAGTAACATACCGATTGACAAAGGGAATTGCATACGGATTGATTGAATCCTCGACACCGTGGTTCATCCGATGATATCATCGTGGAACATGTGGGAGCCAACATGGGTATCCAGATCCCGCTGTTGGTTATTGACCGGAGAGGCGTCTCGGTCATGTCTGCATGTCTCCCGAACCCGTAGGGTCTACACACTTAAGGTCCGGTGACGCTAGGGTTGTAGAGATATATGTATGCGGAAACACGAAGGTTGTTCGGAGTCCCGGATGAGATCCCGGACGTCACGAGAGGTTCCGGAATGGTCCGGAGGTAAAGATTTATATATGGGAAGTCTTATTTTGGTCGCCGGAAAAGTTTCGCGCTTTATCGGTATTGTACCGGGAGTGCCGAAAGGGGTCCGGGGGTCCACCAAGGGGGTCCACCAGCCCCGGGGGGCCACATGGGCTGTAAGGGGTGCGCCTTGGCCTATATGGGCCAAGGGCACCAGCCCCAAGAGGCCCATGCGCAAGAGATAAGAAAGAAGGGAGAGTCCTAAAGGGGGAAGGCACCTCCGAGGTGCCTTGGGGGGGAAGGACTCCCCCCTGGCCGCACCCTTCCTTGAAGGAAGGGGCAAGGCTGCGCCCCCCCTCTCCCTTGGCCCTATATATAGTGGGGGGAAGGGAGGGCAGCAACATCTAAGCCTTGGGCGCCTCCCTCCTCCCCTGCAACACCTCTCTCTCTCTCTCAGAAGCTTGCAAAGCCCTGCCGGAGAGCCGCTACATCCACCACCACGCCGTCGTGCTGTTGGATCTCCATCAACCTCTCCTCCCCCCTTGCTGGATCAAGAAGGAGGAGACGTCGCTGCACCGTACGTGTGTTGAACGCGGAGGTGCCGTCCGTTCGGCACTCGGTCATCGGTGATTTGGATCACGGCGAGTACGACTCCGTCATCCACGTTCATTGGAACGCTTCCGCTCGCGATCTACAAGGGTATGTAGATCCACTCCTTTCCCCTCGTTGCTAGTAGACTCCATAGATGCATCTTGGTGAGCGTAGGAAAATTTTAAATTATGCTACGATTCCCAACACTTCCGTTCTTCTCCGCAATTTTTATGTAGGCGCTACTCCTTGGTACAGATATATCCTTGATACCATTACCGGAGGGAATTTCTTGGGTAGCCATACTTTTGATTCTTATAATGCTTTGATAGATTTGTTTGGCTCACCCCCTCTTTTGGTTAATGGAACTATGTTAACTTTGGAGCATGTAATGCAAAGACTTGAAATTATTGAAAATAAAGTTGCTACCGTAGAGTTAATTGAAAATTTGGATAAAAAGATGCACAACCAAATTACCCAATATGGGTCTAAAGTAGGAGTCACTTTGAAAAATATTAAGGAGAAGGAACCCATAGTTAATGAAAGAATAAATCAGGATTCCACTAGAATCGATAAACTTGAGGGTATTATTACCAACTTGGGAACCGCTTTTTCTTCCGTAAAGAATACTCCAAGTCCTCCAACTAAAATTGCCAAGCTTATGTATGTTCCTAAAAATAAGGGTGAATCCTCTAGCAAGGAAACTGCGGATCTCAAATCTATAAGTATTCATCCCAATCTTTTTGCTATCATTAAGGAACCATTTGCTACAAGTGAATTTTTCGATTTTGTGCCTAGAAGTTTGATAATTAATAAAAAGAAAGAAACTCCTAAGGGTGATAGATGTCTCATTAAAGAAATGCCTACCAAAGATGGCAATACCTAGATCTATCCTTCCTATTATGCCTAGCTAGGGGCGTTAAACGATAGCGCTTGTTGGGAGGCAACCCAATTTTATTTTTATTTTTTGCTTTTTGCTTCTGTTTAGGAATAAATATTTGATCTAGCCTCTGGTTAGGTTTGTTTTTATGTTTTAATTAGTGTTTGTGCCAAGTTAAACCTATAAGATCTTCTTGGATGATAGTTATTTGATCTTGCTGAAAATTCCAGAAACTTTCTGTTCACGAAAATAATTGTTAACAATCACCAGAACGTGATAAAATATTGATTCCAATTGCTACTGATCAATAAACAAATTTTATAGGTCTTCCTATTTTGGCTGAATTTTTGGAGTTCCAGAAGTTTGCGTTAGTTACAGATTACTACAGACTGTTCTGTTTTTGACAGATTCTGTTTTTCGTGTGTTGTTTGCTTATTTTGATGAATCTATGGCTAGTAAAATAGTTTATAAACCATAGAGAAGTTGGAATACAGTAGGTTTAACACCAATATAAATAAATAATGAGTTCATTACAGTACCTTGAAGTGGTCTTTTGTTTTCTTTCGCTAACGGAGCTTACGAGATTTTCTGTTAAGTTTTGTGTTGTGAAGTTTTCAAGTTTTGGGTAAAAGATTTGATGGATTATGGAACAAGGAGTGGCAAGAGCATAAGCTTGGGGATTCCCATGGCACCCCAAGATAATCTAAGGACACCAAAAAGCCAAAGCTTGGGGATGCCCCGGAAGGCATCCCCTCTTTCGTCTACTTCCATCGGTAACTTTACTTGGAGCTATATTTTTATTCACCACATGATAAGTGTTTTGCTTGGAGCGTCTTGTATGATTTGAGTCTTTGCTTTTTAGTTTACCACAATCATCTTTGCTGTACACACCTTTTGAGAGAAACACACATGATTCGGAATTTATTAGAATACTCTATGCGCTTCACTTATATCCTTTGAGCTATATAGTTTTTGCTCTAGTGCTTCACTTATATCTTTTAGAGCACGGCGGTGGATTTGTTTTATAGAAACTATTATTCTCTCATGCTTCACTTATATTATTTTGAGAGTCTTAAACAGCATGGTAATTTGCTTAATTTGGGAAATTAATCCTAATATGCTAAGTATTCGAGACTAGTAAAAAAACTTTCTTATGAGTGTGGTGAATACTAAGAGAAGTTTGATGATTGATGATTGTTTTGAGATATGGAGGTAGTGATATTAAAGTTGTGCTAGTTGAGTAATTGTGAAATTGAGAAATACTTGTGTTGAAGTTTGCAAGTCCCGTAGCATGCACGTATGGCAAACGTTATGTAACAAATTTGAAACATGAGGTGTTCTTTGATTGTCCTTCCTTATGAGTGGCGGTCGGGGACGAGCGATGGTCTTTTCCTACCAATCTACCCCCCTAGGAGCATGCGTGTAGTGCTTGGTGTTTGATGACTTGTAGATTTTTGCAATAAGTATATGAGTTCTTTATGACTAATGTTGAGTCCATGGATTATACGCACTCTTACCCTTCCATCATTACTAGCCTCTTCGGTACTGTGCATTGCCCTTTCTCACATTGAGAGTTGGTGCAAACTTCGCCGATGCATCCAAACCCCGTGATATGATACGCTCTTTCACACATAAACCTCCTTATATCTTCCTCAAAACAGCCACCATATCTACCTATTATGGCATTTCCATAGCCATTCCGAGATATATTGCCATGCCCTCGAAAACGGCGCACCCCCTGCCTCGTGGGCCCACGGTGGCTCCCCTCCACTTATTCCTGTACCCACACACTCCTTCTTCCTCCCAAAAAAATCACCATCCAGCTCAAGTACGAGTTCTAGCTCATTTTGCTGCGATTTTCGATCTCCTTGCTCAAAGCACCTCTCACAAAACTACTTTGGGAGATTGTTCCTTGGTATGTGACTCCTCCATTGGTCCAATTAGTTTTTGTTCTAGTGCTTTATTCATTGCAAATTTGTGCTGCCTAGGTGACCATGTTCTTGAGCTTGCATGTCAAATTTATATGGTTCCAAGTAGTTCCAATGCATGATATAGGCTCTAGGCACTTGTAGGAGTAGTTGCTATCAATTTTGTTGAGCTTGGTTCACTTTTATTTGAAGTTACTAAAAAATTTAGAAATTTTTCAGAGGAAGAAATATGTTTAGGAAAATGTACCAAGGTGGCCCTTCAAGGAAGCAAGGACCTAGGATCGCAATGTGCGATGCCGATGATGAGCCACCAAGGAACGCTCCAGTGCGGCCTTGTGAATGGCCTTCAGAAGACTTTATGGATCGAGCGGGAATCAAGGAAAAATTTAACGCATATTTGCGTAACGCTGATCTTGTGAGCTTCGATGCAGAAAAGTGCCGTCAGTACCACTATCTCACTAGTTCCTTTGTGATGAGGTTTGAATTTTCATCTTCACGCAATTCTCAAATTGTCCTGTTTGATCTTTATGAAAATTCTTATACCATGAACTTAGAGGATTTTACTACTGCTTGCAAACTTCCACAATGGGGTACTACTAGTGAACCTCGCAAATCTGAATTTAGAGATTTTCTTGCTAGTATAACGGTGGGGGAATCTAGAGATATAGCACAAGCTACCATAGGGAGCATTCATTTTCCTGCTATACATTATTTTGCTCTCTTCATAGGTAGGTGCATAAATGGTAAGGATGAAGCATGTCACATGTGTGTCCCTGACCTCAGTGTTCTCAGGAGTGCTGTGTTAGGAGATAAACATTATAATTTGGGAGCCATTGTTGCACGTAGGTTGCATCATAATAGATTTAATGGAGAATTCTTTGGTGGAATTTATGCAACTCGTATAGCTAATTTTCTTGGTGTAACCATACGTGAGGATGATATTGAATTGCCCCCTACTTATCTAGACTTTAATGCTATGATTCACCATCAGTTTGTCGAGAGGAATGAACCACCTCTCCAGTACCGACTAATCTTTGACAGGCGTCACGCTGTCAATATTGTTCTCCCTGCCCCTACTCTCTTTGACTTTCAGGCAAAAGGTAGACATTTTATAACCAAAGAGGAGGCAAATGAGTACGAAAGGAGGACGAGGGCAGCTCGCCTCCAAGCTGCAGCCCACGATGCAATAGCCGCTGCATCTCAGTACAACCCCAACTACAACTATGGATATCCGCCAGGCCAGCTGTGGCCATAGACCAACTTGGGGGAGTACGTATTTCTCACTGACATTACATTTATGTTTACACACTCATTGCTAGTTGTCGGTGCTCATACTCTTTTACTGTAATATCCATGCTAGTTTATTTTCTTTTTCTTGCTTTCTTCTTGTGTGTTTGATAAACCTTAATAAAAACCAAAACAAATAGTAGTAGCTTTTAGTTAGTTTACTTTTCTTGCTGTAGTAATAATTAAAAAGAAAACCCCAAAAATATTTCCTGTTCTTCTTTTGCTTGTTGGGAGCTTTTCCGTGTAAATAGTTTTATTTCTTTTCTTTTCTTTGGGGGTTGATAGGAGAAGACCATGATTAAATTGTTGAAGTGGCTCTTATATGCATTATTGTTGATTTAACAAAGAGCCCATATTGCCTTGTCTTCTCCTGTTTATTGAATGCTTGCAGATTCTAGCTTAGTTCAATGCACGTGCACTATTATTATTATTCACATAATTCGGTCGTGCAAGTGAAAGGCAATTATGACGATATATGATGGACTGATTGAGATGAGAGAAGCTGGTATGAACTCGACCTCTCTTGTTTTTGTAAATATGATTAGTTCATCGTTCCTGATTCAGCTCATTATGAATAAACATGTTTGCAATGACAATTAGAGATTATAGTTTCTTATGCCATGCTTAATTAGCTAGGAGTTTATAATGGTTTACCTTGCGTGCCAACATGCTATTAAAATGGTTGTGATGTGATATGATGGGGTGGTATCCTCCTTTGAATGATTTAAGTGACTTGACTTGGCACATGTTCACGCATGTAGCTGAAACAAAATCAACATAGCCTTCATGATATTTATGTTCATGGTGGATTATATCCTACTCATGCTCGCACTCAATGTTTATTAATTTTAATGCATGTTCATGACTGTTGTCGCTCTCTAGTTGGTCGCTTCCCAGTCTTTTGCTAGCCTTCACTTGTACTAAGCGGGAATACTGCTTGTGCATCCAATCCCTTAAAACCCAAAGTTATGCCATATGAGTCCACCATACCTTCCTATATGCGGTATCTACCTGCCGTTCCAAGTAAATTTGTATGTGCCAAACTCAAAACCTTCAAATGAAATTCTGTTTTGTATGCTCGAATAGCTCATGTATCAACTAGGGCTGTCCGTATCTTCCATGTTAGGCGGGTTATTCTCAAGAGGAGTGGACTCCGCTCCTCACTCACGAGAAAATGGCTGGTCATCGGGATGCCCAGTCCCATGCTTTATGCAAACCAAATCAAAATAATTGCAAACAAAACTCCCCTGGGACTGTTGTTAGTTGGAGGCACTCGTTGTTTCAAGCAAGCCATGGTTTGATGCTTGTTGGTGGAGGGGGAGTATAAACTTTACCATTCTGTTTGGGAACCGCCTATAATGTGTGTAGCATGGAAGATATCGCCATCTCTTGGTTGTTACGTTGACAAGGAAAGTATACCGCTCAAAATATTATTTATCTCTATTTCAAAACCGAGCTCTGGCACCTCTGCAAATCCCTGCTTCCCTCTGCGAAGGGCCTATCTATTTACTTTTATGTTGAGTCATCACCCTCTTATTAAAAAGCACCAGCTGGAGAGCACCGCTGTCATTTGCATCCATTACTATTAATTTATATTGGGTATGACTATGACTGGATCTCTTTTACCATGAATTACAATGTCTAGTCAGTCCTTGATATTTAAAGGTGCTCTGCATTTATGTTTTGCGGTCTCAGAAAGGGCTAGTGAGATACCATCTTGTTATATCATATTATGATTGTTTTAAGAAAGTGTTGTCATCCGAGATTTATTATTATTGCTCGCTAGTTGATTATGCCATTGATATGAGTAAACATGAGACCTAAGTGTTATTGTGAATGTGGTTAGTTCATAATCTTTGCTGAAAACTTGAATGTTGGCTTTACATATTTACAACAACAAGAGCAAACAGAGTTTGTAAAAGTTTTTCTTTATCACTTTCAGTTTGTCAACTGAATTGCTTGAGGACAAGCGAAGGTTTAAGCTTCGGGGAGTTGATACGTCTCCGTCGTATCTACTTTTCCAAACACATTTGCCCTTGTTTTGGACTCTAATTTGCATGATTTGAATGGAACTAACCCGGACTGACGCTGTTTTCAGCAGAATTGCCATGGTGTTATTTATGTGCAGAAACAAAAGTTCTCGGAATGACCTGAAACTCAACGGAACTTATTTTTGGAAAATATTAAAAATACTGGCGAAAGAATCAAGGCCAGGGGGCCACACCCTTGCCACGAGGGTGGGGGGCGCGCCTGCCCCCTGGGCGCGCCCCCCTGCCTCGTGGGCCCCCTGGAGCTCCACCGACCTCCACTCCAACTCCATATATTCGTGTTCGGGGAGAAAAAATCAGAGAGAAAGATTCATCGCGTTTTATGATACGGAGCCACCGCCAAGCCCTAAACTCTCTCGGGAGGGCTGATCTGGAGTCCGTTCGGGGCTCCAGAGAGGGGAATCCGTCGCCGTCGTCATCATCAACCATCCTCCATCACCAATTTCATGATGTTCACCGCCGTGCGTGAGTAATTCCATCGTAGGCTTGCTGGACGGTGATGGGTTGGATGAGATTTATCATGTGAGTTCTTGATCCTATCTTGCAAGTCTATAGTCACCTACTATGTGTTATGATCCGGCAACCCCGAAGTGACAATAATCGGGACCACTCCCGGTGATGACCATAGTTTGAGGAGTTCAGGTATTCACTATGCGTTAATGCTTTGGTCCGGTACTCTATTAAAAGGAGGCCTTAATATCCCTTAGTTTCCACTAGGACCCCGCTGCCACGGGATGGTAGGACAAAAGATGTCATGCAAGTTCTTTTCCATAAGCACGTATGACTATATTCGGAATACATGCCTACATTACATTGATGAATTGGAGCTAGTTCTGTGTCACCCTATGTTATGATTGTTACATGATGAACCGCATCCGGCATAATTCTCCATCACCGATCCAATGCCTACGAGCTTTTCATATATTGTTCTTCGCTTATTTACTTTTCCGTTGCTACTGTTACAATCACTACAAAACCCAAAAATATTACTTTTGTTACCGTTACCGTTACTTCCATACTACGTTGCTACTAAATACTTTGCTGCAGATATTAATTTATCCAGGTGTGGCTGAATTGACAACTCAGTTGCTAATACTTGAGAATATTCTTTGGCTCCCCTTGTGTCGAATCAATAAATTTGGGTTGAATACTCTACCCTCGAAAACTGTTGCGATCCCCTATACTTGTGGGTTATCATTCAGCCATAGGCTCTATCAAGTACGCAATGTTGTGTACCAGACCTGATTTGTGCCTTGCTATTAGTTTAGCAGGGAGGTACCAAAGTAATCCAGGAGTGGATCACTGGACAACGGTCAAGAACATCCTGAAATACCTGAAAAGGACTAAGGATATGTTTCTCGTTTATGGAGGTGACAAAGAGCTCGTCGTAAATGGTTATGCCGATTCAAGCTTTGACACCGATCCGGACGATTCTAAATCGCAAACCGGATACATATTTATATTGAACGGTGGAGCTGTCAGTTGGTGCAGTTCTAAACAAAGCGTCGTGGCGGGATCTACATGTGAAGCGGAGTACATAGCTGCTTCGGAAGCAGCAAATGAAGGAGTCTGGATGAAGGAGTTCATATCCGATCTAGGTGTCATACCTAGTGCATCGGGTCCAATGAAAATCTTTTGTGACAATACTGGTGCAATTGCCTTGGCAAAGGAATCCAGATTTCACCAGAGAACCAAGCACATCAAGAGACGCTTCAATTACATCCGGGATCATGTCCAGGTGAGAGACATAGAGATTTGCAAGATACATGCGGATCTGAATGTTGCAGACCCGTTGACTAAGCCTCTTCCACGAGCAAAACATGATCAGCACCAAGACTCCATGGGTGTTAGAATCATTACTGTGTAATCTAGATTATTGACTCTAGTGCAAGTGGGAGACTGAAGGAAATATGCCCTAGAGGCAATAATAAAGTTATTATTTATTTCCTCATATCATGATAAATGTTTATTATTCATGCTAGAATTGTATTAACCGGAAACATAATACATGTGTGAATACATAGACAAACATAGTGTCACTAGTATGCCTCTACTTGACTAGCACGTTGATCAAAGATGGTTGAGTTTCCTAGCCATAGACATGAGTTGTCATTTGATTAACGGGATCACATCATTAGGAGAATGATGTGATTGACTTGACCCATTCCGTTAGCTTAGCACTTGATCGTTTAGTTTACTGCTATTGCTTTCTCCATGACTTATACATGTTCCTCTGACTATGAGATTATGCAACTCCCGAATACCGGAGGAACACTTTATGTGCTACCAAACGTCACAACGTAACTGGGTGATTATAAAGGTGCTCTACAGGTGTCTCCGATGGTACTTGTTGAGTTGGCATAGATCGAGATTAGGATTTGTCACTCCGATTGTCGGAGAGGTATCTCTGGGCCCTCTCGGTAATGCACATCACTATAAGCCTTGCAAGCATTGTAACTAATGAGTTAGTTACGGGATGATGTGTTACAGAAAGAGTAAAGAGACTTGCCAATAACGAGATTGAACTAGGTATTGAGATACCGACGATCAAATCTCGGGCAAGTAACATACCGATGACAAAGGGAACAACGTATGTTGTTATGCGGTTTGACCGATAAAGATCTTCGTAGAATATGTAGGAACCAATATGAGCATCCAGGTTCTGCTATTGGTTATTGACCGGAGACGTGTCTCGGTCATGTCTACATAGTTCTCGAACCCATAGGGTCCGCACGCTTAAAGTTCTGTGACGATCGGTATTATGAGTTTATATGTTTTGATGTACCGAAGGTAGTTCGGAGTCCCGTATATGATCACGGACATGATGAGGAGTCTCGAAATGGTCGAGACGTAAAGATCAATATATTGGACGACTATGTTCGGACACCGGAAGTGTTTCGGGAGGTTTCGGACATATACCGGAGGGTTACCAGAACCCCCCCGGGGAGTGTAATGGGCCTATTGGGCCTTAGTGGAGAAGAGGATGGGCGGCCAGGGCAGGCCGCGCGCCCCTCCCCCTCTAGTCCGAATTGGACAAGGAGGGAGGGGCGGTGCCCCCCTTTCCTTCCTCCTCTCTCCTTCCCTTCCCCCTTCTCCTACTCCTACTAGGAAAGAAGGATTCCTACTCCCGGTGGGAGTAGGGCTCCCCCCTTGGCGCGCCCTCCTCCTTGGTCGTCCGCCTCCCCCCTAGCTCCTTTATATACGGGGGCAGGGGGCACCCCAAGACACAACAATTGATCATTGATCTCTTAGCCGTGTGCGGTGCCCCCTCCACCATAATTCACCTCGGTCATATCGTAGCGGTGCTTAGGCGAAGCCCTGCGTCGGTAACTTCATCAACATTGTCATCACGCCGTCGTGCTGACGAAACTCTCCCTCGAGCTCTGGATCGTGAGTTCGCGGGACGTCACCGAGCTGAACGTGTGCTGCACACGGAGGTGCCGTACATTCGGTACTGAGGATCGATCGATCATGAAGACATACGACTACATCAACCGCGTTGTCATAACGCTTCCACTTATGGTCTACGAGGGTACGTGGACGACACTCTCCCCTCTCGTTGCTATGCATCACCACGATCTTGCGTGTGCGTAGGAATTTTTTTGAAATTACTACGTTCCCCAACATGTTTTTAGAGGGGATCTCTAGGAGGGAGCACTGTTGGAAATATGCCCTAGAGGCAATAATATTGTATTATTATATTTCCATATTCATAGTTAAGTGTTTATATTTAATGCTATAATTGCTATGACCCTGGAATATGCGATTAAGTGGAAAACGCATATGCACGCATGAAATGTTAAACGGATAAAATAAATGTTCCTAGTCTCGCCTCTAAGACTAGCTCAAGTGTTGTTGATGATTATGTTTTTCGGATCTTAGTATCATTAAGTGTAACTATAGTTCTAAAACAACATTGAGATTATCACGTTGGAAAAACGATCATATTGAATCGACCCAAACTTGTTTATTATTAGTTCAGTAATATCGTCTATAATCAATTGTAATAACACGGAGTGTTAACATGTGAATTTTCTCCTTAGACCATGAGAGTATCGTGGTCACTTCTTATCGTACAGTGAGCTTTGGAGTTGCTCAAATTTCACCTATAACACGGTGATCATAACGACAACTTACATGTTCATCGGAAAGTTTTACAGGTGGCCAGATAGCTCAAGAGTGGGATTTGCTCCTCTAACGATGGAGAGATATTCTTAGGGCCCTCTCGGTGTGACGGCATCAATCACCGTCTGGCCAGACACAAGTGACTTCGTCACGGGGATGCCGGAATACAATAACGAGAAAGAAGAACAAAACCAGTAACGAGGATTTGGGTATAGTGAGCATGGTAATGACTCCGGAAGATAACGATGCATGTCGGGTTTTGCGAAGTATCAAGAAGCAAAGGGAACATCACATGATAACCAAAGGTTCACTCGAATATCATTCGTGTCCTCATAGGGATCGATATGGACCTCCACGGTCCCGCTGTCGGTCATTGGACGAACGGTTTCGTTCATATCTATGAGTTACCGAACCTTCGGTGTTACAAGCTTAAGGCAATCATGATTTTTTGAGTGTTTTTTGTAGAACAGGAGTGATGAGAATATATTTGTGGAATTGTATCATTAATATTTGGAATAGTTTCGAGAGGATCCAGAAGCGTTTCGAGGTCACCGGAAGGGTTTCAGAGAGTATCGGATAATACTGCGTATTACCGATAAATATATATAGGCGGAAATGGTTCCGAGGATGTTAAATTATACACAAAAGGATATGAAAATATTTAAAATACTTTTATATTTAATTTAATATCAACGGGTCTTAAAAGGTCAAGTGGTGAAAAGGATAAATGGGCCATAAGGGCCTAATAGGGGATGCGCCACCCCTTAGCCTTTTTGGAGGACAAGGGGAGGCCGAATTGGACTGGAAATCCACCTCCTTGGCCAGCCTAAGGGGCGGGGGGGGGGGATTCCTTCCCCTTTGTGGCACCCCTCTCCCCTCCTCCAACTTATATATATTAGAGGTTTTGGGCACTTTTAGATATACAAGTTTTGGAGCCTCCTCTAGTTCTTCTAATTCTAGTTCTAGTTGGTCATAATTGATTAATTGGAGCTAGGCTAATCCTCTTGTCCTCATAATTAGAAGCCCTGTGTGGTTCTAATCTCATCCCTCCAATTCTCCGGCGACGATTAGTTCTGGACGGCGAAGCGCTGCTGGATCGTGAAGGCTGCACGCTTGCAACCAAGTAGCGAGGTTGTGCTTTCGGTTTTCGGTTCGAGGGACTGTTCGTGGTCGGTACGAGGAATCTTTCATCGACGGTTCGAGGGACTCCAAGTATGACACCGACAAGTTCTTCTTCCGCTGAAACTCGGTGACGGCAACGATCGTAATCCCAACACGTTATGCATCTTCATATTGATCTTGGATGATTGTAGGTGCGAATTTTTTTGTTTTCTACTAGGTTTCCTGACAAGCACCTATATGGCACTCTCCGCATCAAATTGAACGAGAAACACAAGGGCAATTGTCTTTGCCGGCGCAATCACCTATTGCAGCGCATCGCTGCCTTTTTGCACTTGCTTTTTGTAATGTATGGTTTTCCTGTAATGACCTACCACTATAGCGACAAGTAGCGACTCAGGTTACCGTAGCACCATTTCATTTGGTTGGTTTAAACAAATATTTTTTATACTATGAATAATTTCTAAAATCATGATCATTTTTTAAACACATGACCATAATTTTAAAAATACAAACATTTTGTAGAAAAACACAAACAATTTTTGAAACCGCACTTAATTTTTGTAACACAAACATTTTGAAAAGGCATTTTTATTTGAAAACAGGAATACTTTAGAAACCACGATCATTTTTTGAAATTATCAACATTTTCTGAAAAAATCTTACATTTTTGTCAAATTGTGAAAAAATTAACTAAAATGGAATTTTAAAAATACAATATGTTTTACACAAGGAAAACATATTTTGAAACATGATTTTTTTTTGAAAATTTTGAAACAAAATGAAAATGAAAAATAAGATTAAAAAACATAAGAAAACCGGTAAAAGAAAAAACTGGAAAAAGAAAAGAAATCATACCTGAACCGGACCAAAATACTAAGAAAGCCGCGTAGCAATTGGGCAGGCTCCATGCAAACATTTAAAAAAAAAGAAATCTGAAAGATTAAAAGAAGTCCACTTAGGGCTTGTACAACGCTACACGATGGACGGGTGCCTCAAGTGCCACCTAGATTCGGATGGTCCCTAAATGGCGCAAGGTGCTGCTTGCATACTAAAGCTACATCCTACAGAAGAGCCGGCCTCCTTGTTGGGGATATTACTATTGAGTATAAACAGTCCAGAAGGGACCGGATTATACTCATGATGATTTACCAGTGTTAAAGCCCATGAAGACATAGAAGATGGCGATTTACGAAGGAGACTTAATAAGAAGGCCCAAAGCCCAAAGACGGGTTAGGGCCCATAGATATAAACGGCCATAGGTGTGTGACTTGTGTTGTAAGATAGGAAAGAATAGATACCGAGCCGGACACGTTTATGAGCCGGCCGGGATTCTGTGGACCGCCGGGTGTCAACCTGTGTATATAAAGGGACGACCCGGCGGCGGTTTAGAGACAAGAAACAACAGATCGAGAGCCAGGTTAAGCGTATTCGCTCCCTGGTCATCGAAACCCTAGCAATACCACCTCAAACTGGATTAGGCCTTTACCTTCACCGCAAGGGGGCTGAACCAGTATAAACTCCTCGTGTCCTTTGTCCTGATTAACCCCTTTAAGCTAACCTCGTTGCGATGGCTCCACGACTAAGTCCTCGCACTAGGACAACTGTCGTGACAAAACCACGACAGCTGGCGCCCAGCGTGGGGCTTGCGCACGGTGGTGTTAAGTTTTTGAAGGGATTCTTCCCGGGGTTTTGAGAAGTTCGTGATTTTCAGATGAAGCAGAGCCGGATTGCGTCTGTGGGCACCGTGACACGCAACCAGGCGATCCGTCGTGGCCGGATCACTTTCCGCTGCACCGCCGCGAGAAGCCAAGGACAGAAGGGGTTCCATCATTACAGATCAAAATCATCAAATTACGTTTGTTTGGTCTGATTCGGCGAGTCGCCGCCGCCGCATGCAGGGGTCGCCGAGACCGAGGCGCTACCAGATTCGGACGCACAACCGCGTTTTTTTTCGTTCACAAGTAAGTTCATGTCGTGAGGGGCTGATCTGGCTGGCTGTTTGCTTCCCTAGCATACGTCCGCCGCGTCACGCGGGTGCCTGACCGCTGCCTGGCTGCTGTTGCTCCTCCACCCGTGATCCACTTCCATCTGACGATCTGCTAGTCGGTCGCAGCCTAGCATCCCGTCTGCGTTTCTGCTGTTACTACATCTCCGTGGCTGAATCATACTAGTCCATGAGAAGATCGAAGCCAACATCTATTACTACGTTGTTTACACCTCAAGTCAAGAAAAAGAAAACAAAGCCAAGGTATTCATCTACTCCCGTGTGAAAAAAATGGAGCAGCTGAATTGGTCAAAGCGACTACGACCCGGAGAATGACGAGGATTCAGACTCGGCCGCGACTGCGGCCGTACATCGCCGGCGCGTCTTCACTGCCAGGCCTCGCCTCCAAGCCGCCGTTTGTCTTCAAACCGTCCGCTCGCCGGCTGCGCGTGACCCGCCCGTGCTGGTTCTGCCATGGCCCGTTGCTCCTCCGTGAGCCGCCCGTCGCGCCGTCCCCGCTTCCTGCTGAGTCGCGTTCCTGGACGCCCGTCGCTTTGGCCGGCTTGGCGTGCCCGCGCCTCACCTCTGTGGCATCATCGAGCCTCCAAGCTGCTGAAGACTGCCGCCGTCTCGCCTCGTTGCCAGAGCCGTCCCTGCCGTGTCTACAGCAGCGTGTTGACCCGGCCTGTCCCGCTGAGCCGCCGGCCGCGCCCGGTTTTCTCTGCTGACCGTGGATTACGCGCCCGCCTACCCAAAGCTGCCACCTCCGCTGAAAGCTGCCGCTGGCCAGAGCTGCCGCAGCAAGCTTCTGCAGAGCCGCCAACGAGTCACTTCCGGACTTGCCTTGGGCCGCCATCGCCTCCGTTGGCCTCTGCTTCCGTTTCTGCAGTTTCGAGCAAGTCGCTGCCACAACACCTTGAGTCGGCCGCCATCGCCGTGGACTCTCCGTGGCTGTGACCCACCTCTGGCGATCAGCCTGCGTCATACCCCTGTTAGGTGCGACCTGCGTGGGCCGCCCTGCCTTTGCTGCAAAGCCGCCGACCACAACCGTGCCTCAGGCCGGTTCCGTTTTAAATTGGATCCAGCATAAGTACAAATACATGCCTGTAGGCGTGGAGGTTACTATACTTTGGTTTTGGGAACCTGGCCAATGATGAGCAGGATGGAGCGTCAGATGAGTCCGCTAAGGATGCAATTACAAAGGAATATAAGGCGTTTCATCAGTTCTACATTGTTCAAAATTTTCTCTGCCCACCATTATGTTAATAAATCAGTGGGAAAGACAAGCAGAGAAGGGGCAAAAAGAATTCAAAATGACTGGCAGCTTTTGGAGAAAAAATTATCAAGAGGAAAACAGTCCTATACAGGTTCCCGCAGTAGGGTTATAAAAATTATCTCTCGCATGAGGATAACAATACTGAACAGTAACACTCCTAAATGAAGAGATGGCTAGTCGTCGGACGCGGCTAATCTGCACCCGAGCTCAAATGAGCTCGGGTGAACAGTAAAATCGAAAAAAAATCAAAAAATTCCAATTTTTTTTGAGAGAAACATTGACAAAAGTTCTAAGTGCCTGCAAAAATTCGTCATGAAATCACATTCCTAGAAGGCGTGGCAAAAAAAAACAAAAACAGTACTCTGAAAAAAGCTATTTTCAAACGCATTTTGAAGCACTGAATTTGTTTTTTTGCCACGCCTTACAGGAATGTGATTTCATGATGAATTTTTGCAGGCACTTAGAACTTTTGTCAATGTTTCTCTAAAAAAAAATTGGAATTTTTAATTTTTTTTTGATTTTTTTTTTGATTTTACTGTTCATGCGGGAGCATATGAGCTCGGGTGCAGAATGGACTTTTCGCTAGTCGTCGGAGTACTATGTTTATACTGGATGGGCCACAACATTACCGAGGTGATCTGCGGGCGGTCCGTCTATCATCCAGACGAATCAGGTGATATCCATCTAAATCTATTTTATTAACACATATTATTTTTTATCAAAGAACCATTATTTTGGTCCGTATATTTTTATATGCAGGACAGTTATCCACTAGAAACGTGGTTTATGCTGTGAGAGCGCAACATGCGCTAGTAATATTCCGGACCGGTGTTCATCTGTGCCATACTACTTGATGGACATACGTATGAGCCGCCGCCCTTGCGACCCGGTCTATATCAGCTCTCGGATTGCGCTGGCTTGCTGTTCAATGGACATGTGTAAGTCGCCGCCCATGTGGCTCGATTTACATCAACTCGGTAGGACCACGCCCGTGATTGATTCGACGTCCGCCCCAGCTTACTATGCTTGGGATTGACTCGCCCGTCCGCACAGTTTGACGTGCCTGTGATTGACTCGCCTGCCCGCACCCGCTTACAATGCCGCGGCCGACTCGGCCGTAATTGACTTCCGCTTCACCGTGGTGATCGTCAACTCCGCGGTGGACAATTTCTGGCCTAACATATCAGGTGAAATCCATCCAGTATATTTTATATTATATATTGTTTTCTTTAGAAAAGTAATTACTCTGGCTCGCAAGTTTTTCCAATGCAGAACAATTCATCATTACAAAGGCGACCATCAAGCTACCCTTGCTTACACCGGATGAATTAATGGACATGGTCATTTATAACCCGTCGAGATTCAACACATTCCAGTGTTTCGCTGTTCAACTATATGCCGGTTTACATCACGGTCAAATATGGAGAAATCTCAAGCCAACTCCTCGAGTCGCCTTAAGACTCGGGGGCTACGATGACATATGACTCAGTAAATGATTGACATCAAAGCAAGTCAAAAACTCCGGGTCAATGGAAGGGAAAGATAACCCGGTCCCGGAGGCTACTACCATATTGATAAAAATTTAAAGGCCGTCAGAAAATTTCCGGCTCAAAATGACGAATGCCAGTTTAAAATCCGGTTCAAGGGAAATCTGTCTCCCACAAAGCTTTGAAGCTCTCAATATCCGGTTTAAAGTTACGGCTCAAGAAGAATTTGTCTTTCGCGAAGTTCGAGTTCTCAGAAAAATTAAAGGTTGCCAAAGAGAACTTGCTGCCATGATGCGCGGTTCAAATATGGGTATCCTGCCTTATTGGATAATCTTATTGGTCGCTTGGGGGCTTCCTGCTCAAACATAGGTGTATTCACTAAAGAGAACATAGCGTTACTACCCTCTTGACCGAATATGTCACTTGGGGGCTTCCTGTTCAAACATAGGTGTATTCACCAAAGAGAACATAGCATTACTACCCTCTTGATCCAGCTATCAAGCCAATATTATAATTTCATAAAGAGCACAGCTCTGGTCACCTTGGTAATTCGGCTATCAAGCCAATATGATAATTTCATAAGAGCATAGCTCTGGTCACCTTGGTAATTCGGCTATCAAGCCAATATGATAATTTCATAAGAGCACAGCTCTGGTCACCTTGGTAATTCGGCTATCAAGCCAATATGATAATTTCATAAGAGCACAGTTCTGATTACCTTGGTAATTCGGCTATCAAGCCAATATGATAATTTCATGAGAGCACAGCTCTGATTACCTTGGTGATTCGGCTATCAAGCCAATATGATAATTTCATAAGAGCATAGCTCTGATTACCTTGGTGATTCGGCTATCAAGCCAAATATGATACTTTCATAAGAGCACATCTCTGATTACCTTGGGATTTTGGCTATCAAGCCAGTATTATAACTTCATATGAGTATAGTTCTGACCTACTTGGCGGCTTAATGACCGGGTTACAAAGACCAAAGAGAGTCTATTGCATAGCACAGCTCAAACATAGGTATATGATGAACCGGCGGGATGACCAAAAATATTACAGGTATAATATTTATTTTGATATGGGTTTGATAAAACTGGCCCTCGCTTTGGACGTTAAATCGCCAGGGTATATGTTGTTTAAACTCTGTGCAGGGTTTGCAGAACTATGTCATATAAATTCAAGCTCATCATCAATATTGATGTTTCAAAAGGGTTATCGATTCTGGATTTTCTCAAAGGCTATAAGCCGCCAGGTTATAAAAATTCCGGCTTACAATGAATGCGCATTAAGTCGCCATCGGTCAAAAGCCGCCGAGTATTTAAAACTCCGAATTTACTTGTCAACTGATAAGGTATTCACATCTTTCATAGCCAAAATTGGCCGGTTTTCATGATGATATTGAATGATTGAGGTTTTCATACCGGATTATATTATTCAAATCTTGAATAGCCAACATGGCTGGATTTTTATTATGATTATCAATAACCAGTATTATGGTTGAGGTATTCAAAGTCGCTTCAGCACAATGGCTACTATTTTATCAATGAATATGATTTATTCTACAATGGAAGGAATAGCCCCGAGTCACTGCAGGCTTACGACCCGGCACTTGGGGCTACATTATTCAGATTGAGATTACATCAAATACGCAAGTCCCATGTCACTGCCAGCATGCACCATGGCACTTGGGGGCTAATGCAAGATTATTTTTTACTTGCCTTATTGAAGACCCGACTCATCACATCGTAATGAGCCGGCCTTTGGGGGCTACCAATTGCTACTGTCAAAAATTCAAAGTACACAAGCCTTAATCCATTATATTGAAGGGTTGATTGCTCAGTTGGTAAAGCACAGGACTCTTAACCTTGTGGACGTGGGTTCAAGCCCCATGGTGGGGGTTACATCATATGATGTTATTTTCAATGAATTATATATAAAGTCCCAGCTCAGTATTGCCTTGCTGAGCCGGCCGTTGGGGGATACACGTTGTTGTTCAAGTCTACATGATCATATATACAAAGTCCCTGCTCATTATTGCATAATGACCCGGCCCTTGGGGGCTACACTGGTTGAAGTTTTTATGAGCATAAAGGCAAATACAAGTCCCAGGTTGCTGCAAGCATGACAACCCGACACTTGGGGGTTACATAGGTGGAATATTCAGTTTTGACCAGTGACTGAGATGCACAACTTGGAATTCTTCAAGGTTGCAATATTTATATTGAAGCAAGTCTTAAACTGTTACTACGCTCCCTTCTTAAGACTTGGGGGCTACAGGTGATATGAATATAATGGAGAAACATATTTGAATTCTCAGTTTTGAGCAAACCAGGAAGATCAATTGTGTGACCCGGCGTTGTCAACAATCATGGCCCGGTGTCTATAATAGTCATGACCCGGAAGCATCAGTTTTTTATAACCCGGAGATTTTGGAAATTATAACTCGGCAAGTTCTACATTTTCAAGCCGACAGAATATCAGTTGAATATTTCAAGACCAATATGTCAAGTCAGAGCATTGAAGGCTGACTCAAATGGATTCTTTGTTTACAATATTTCTTCTACAAGCAAATTGACTATGAAGTTGGTCTATTGACCCGGATTTGCTAGAAGAACGAAATGACAAAGACTTAAGGATGATCAGGTGCCGGATTACAAGAGTATTTAACCCGGAGCACAACCTGTCAAGTTTGTTCTTCTGTTTATTTTGCAGCATCAGTTTAACATGGATAAATCCAAATTAAACTAGGGGTTAATGTCGGGGATATACCCCGCGGTATGACCCGACTGGATATATGACCTGGCTGGGACTTGGCGTTTCATTGGTGACCCGCCGGAGGATTGGCGACTCACGAGTCTAGCGGCTCACTGGTCTGACGACTCATGAGCCTGGCGACTCACTGATGGCCCCGACGGCAGGTCAGATAGAGGACTGGGCCCAAGGCCCAGAAGGCCGGCTCATGTTATGGTGGGCTGGCTTAAGAGAAAATGCATAAGGAATATTCTCCTACAAAGGAAGCAAGACTAGGACTCCACTTGTAATAGAGTAATCCTAATCCTACTAGGACTAGTCATGTAACCCGCCCCTTCAACATATATAAGGAGGGGCAGGGCACCCCAAGAGAGACAGGAAATAATCTCTAAGGCTAGACACAATTAGAGGACAGCCGGTTTATGCGGCGACTCTCTCATGAGCATAATGAGACCTAGCCACAAACATCATGTAGGGCTATTACCGGATGATGTTTCCTGGGGCCCGAAGCTATCTAAATCTTTGTCTTGTGTGTTGATCCGCCTCGCGTCTCTCATCCCGATCAACCCCTCTCAAGCTACCACATAGATGCGTTGGCCTCACAACTAAGTCCTCACACTAGGACATCTGCCGTGACAATTCCACGACACTCCTCGTCCAGAAAAATAGAAAAGAGATGCAAAAAGCGGTAGGGAGAGAGATCTGCTTCTCCTCTTCTAGTCTTGGAAATAAAGGAGTAGAAAATTGAAAGAGAGAAATGAAATTGGAACCCACCAAATATAATAGCTTGGGACCAGTAGGTTGGGCAGGTACTGGATTAAGCTAGCGCCTCACCGTCTCATGCAATCGTGGATGGCATGGGGCAGCACCAACCGATGCCTCCGTTGGTCATGCCCTGAGCACGCTGTGGAAAGCTTCCTAGGAGCATCTCCAGCCGTTGGCCCCCCCAGGACGCACAAAAATCGCCCCCTGGGGGCGAGCCGGCGATACAATCGGCGCTGGGGGCGGTTTTGCACCCAGTCGTCGCCCCCAGCTCGCCCCCAGGCACCGATATTGGCCCACTTTTCAGCCCCCTTTCGGCGAATAAAGGGCCCATATGGGCGAGAATAGGCCCATATTCGGCGTGGTTCGTCGTGGCTCGGCGTTCAATTATCAACATAAATATATTTTTTATCACATATTTCATCACAGAAAAATCAAATACTTCAACAAAATAGTACAACGACAAATAGTTCAATACAAATTATATAGTTCAACAAATAAAAACTCATATTTCATCACACGTCGCGCCCGGCGTCGCCCTTGAGCCTCCATAGCTGCTCTATCAGATCCTGCTGCAGTTGATGAAGCACCTGTGGGTCTCGGATCTCCTAACGCATATTGAGGTAGGCAGTCCAGGTTGCCGGTAGCTGGTGATCAACTTCGGCTAGAGGACCCTGCCTGTAGTATGGTTCAGTGTCAAACACTGGGTCTTCTTGCTCGCTCTCGATGATCATGTTGTGCAAGATGACACAGCAAGTCATAATATCCCACATTTGATCTTTCGACCAGGTTTGAGCGGGGTACCGGACAATAGCAAATCGAGATTGGAGCACACCAAATGCCCGCTCGACATCCTTCCTGCAAGCCTCTTGAATCTTCGCAAACCAGGCGTTCTTGCCTCCTGGCACAGGGTTTGAGATCGTCTTCACAAATGTCGACCATCTCGGATAGATGCCATCAGCTAGATAGTACCCCTTGTTGTAGTGCCGCCCATTGATCTCGAAGTTCACCGGAGGAGAATGACCTTCAACAAGCTTGGGAAAGACAGGAGAACACTGCAGCACGTTGATGCCATTGTGAGTTCCTGGCATACCAAAGAAGTGTTGGGGAACGTAGTAATTTCAAAAAAATTCCTACGCACACGCAAGATCATGGTGATGCATAGCAACGAGAGGGGAGAGTGTTTTCCACGTACCCTCGTAGACCAAAGCGGAAGCGTTAATACAACGCGGTTGATGTAGTCGTACGTCTTCACGATCCGACCGATCAAGTACCGAACGCACGGCACCTCCGAGTTCAGCACACGTTCAGCTCGATGACGTCCCTCGAACTCCGATCCAGCCGAGTGTTGAGGGAGAGTTTCGTCAGCACGACGGCGTGGTGACAATGATGATGTTCTCACCGATGCAGGGCTTCGCCTAAGCTCCGCTACGATATTATCGAGGTGTAATATGGTGGAGGGGGCACCGCACACGGCTAAAATATCGTATATCAATTGTGTGTCTAGAGGTGCCCCCCTGCCCCCGTATATAAAGGAGCAAGGGGGAGGCCGCCGGCCTAGGAGGTGTGGCGCGCCAGGAGGAGTCCTACTCCTACCGGGAGTAGGACTCCCCCCCTTTTTCCATGTTGGACTAGGAGTGGAAGGGGGAAGAGGTGGAGGGGAGGGAGGAAGGGGGGCACCGCCCCCTCTCCTTGTCCTATTCGGACTGGGAAGGAAGGGGGTGCGCGGCCCTGCCCTAGCCTCCTCTCCTCTTTTCCACCTAGGCCCAATAAGGCCCATTAAGTTACCGGGGGGGTTCCGGTAACCTCCCGGTACTCCGGAAAAATCCCGATTTCACCCGGAACACTTCCGATGTCCAAACATAGGCTTCCAATATATCAATCTTTATATCTCGACCATTTCGAGACTCCTCGTCATGTACGTGATCACATCCGGGACTCCGAACAACCTTCGGTACATCAAAACATATAAACTCATAATATAACTAACATCGTAACTTTAAGCGTGCGGACCCTACGGGTTCGAGAACTATGTAGACATGACCGAGACACCTCTCCGGTCAATAACCAATAGCGGAACCTGGATGCTCATATTGGTTCCCAAATATTCTACGAAGATCTTTATCGGTCAGACCGCATAACAACATACGTTGTTCCCTTTGTCATCGGTATGTTACTTGCCCGAGATTCGATCGTCGGTATCTCGATACCTAGTTCAATCTCGTTACCGGCAAGTCTCTTTACTCGTTCCGTAATACATCATCCTCCAACTAACTCATTAGTCACAATGCTTGCAAGGCTTATAGTGATGTGCATTACCGAGTGGGCCCAGAGATACCTCTCCGACAATCGGAGTGACAAATCCTAATCTCGAAATACGCCAACCCAACAAGTACCTTTGGAGACACCTGTAGAGCACCTTTATAATCACCCAGTTACGTTGTGACGTTTGGTAGCACACAAAGTGTTCCTCCGGAAATAAATAATAACTTTATTATTGCCTCTAGGGCATATTTCCTTCAGTCTCCCACTTGCACTAGAGTCAATAATCTAGATTACACAGTAATGATTCTTACACCCATGGAGTCTTGGTGCTGATCATGTTTTGCTTGTGGAAGAGGCTTAGTTAACGGGTCTGCAACATTCAGATCCGTATGTATCTTGCAAATTTCTATGTCTCTCGCCTGGACTATATCCCGGATGGAATTGAAGCGTCTTTTGATGTGCTTGGTTCTCTTGTGAAATCTGGATTCCTTTGCTAAGGCAATTGCACCAGTATTGTCACAAAAGATTTTCATTGGTCCCGATGCACTAGGTATGACACCTAGATCGGATATGAACTCCTTCATCCAGACTCCTTCATTTGCAGCTTCCGAAGCAGCTATGTACTCCGCTTCACACGTAGATCCCGCCACGACACTTTGCTTAGAAATGCACCAACTGACAGCTCCACCGTTCAATGTAAATACGTATCCGGTTTGCGATTTAGAATCGTCCGGATCAGTGTCAAAGCTTGCATCAACGTAACCACTTACGATGAGCTCTTTGTCACCTCCATAAACGAGAAACATATCCTTAGTCCTTTTCAGGTATTTCAGGATGTTCTTGACCGCTGTCCAGTGATCCACTCCAGGATTACTTTGGTACCTCCCTGCTAGACTTATAGCAAGGCACACATCAGGTCTGGTACACAGCATTGCATACATGATAGAGCCTATGGCTATAGCATAGGGAACATCTTTCATCTTCTCTCTATCTTCTGCAGTGGTCGGGCATTGAGTCTTACTCAAGCTCACACCTTGTAGTACAGGCAAGAACCCTTTCTTTGCTTGATCCATTTTTGAACTTCTTCAAAACTTTGTCAAGGTATGTGCTTTGTGAAAGTCCAATTAAGCATCGTGATCTATCTCTATAGATCTTAATGCCTAATATATATGCAGCTTCACCGAGGTCTTTCATTGAAAAACTCTTATTCAAGTATCCCTTTATGCTATCCAGAAATTCTATATCATTTCCAATCAGCAATATGTCATCCACATATAATATCAGAAATGCTACTGAGCTCCCACTCACTTTCTTGTAAATACAGGCTTCACCAAAAGTCTGTATAAAACCAAATGCTTTGATCACACTATCAAAGCGTTTATTCCAACTCCGAGAGGCTTGCACCAGTCCATAAATGGATCGCTGGAGCTTGCACACTTTATTAGCTCCCTTTGGATCGACAAAACCTTCCGGTTGCATCATATACAACTCTTCTTCCAGAAATCCATTCAGGAATGCAGTTTTGACATCCATTTGCCAAATTTCATAATCATAAAATGCAGCAATTGCTAACATGATTCGGACAGACTTAAGCATCGCTACGGGTGAGAAGGTCTCATCGTAGTCAATCCCTTGAACTTGTCGAAAACCTTTCGCAACAAGTCGAGCTTTATGGACAGTAACATTACCGTCAGCGTCAGTCTTCTTCTTGAAGATCCATTTATTTTCAATGGCTTGCCGATCATCGGGCAAGTCAACCAAAGTCCATACTTTGTTCTCATACATGGATCCCATCTCGGATTTCATGGCCTCAAGCCATTTTGCGGAATCTGGGCTCACCATCGCTTCTTCATAGTTCGTAGGTTCGTCATGGTCTAGTAACATAACCTCCAGAACAGGATTACCGTACCACTCTGGTGCGGTTCTTGATCTGGTTGACCTACAAGGTTCAGTAATAACTTGATCTGAAGTTTCATGATCATTATCATTAACTTCCCCACTAATTGGTGTAGGTGTTGCAGAAACTGATTTCTGTGATGATCTACTATCCAATAAGGGAGCAGGTACAGTTACCTCATCAAGTTCTACTTTCCTCCCACTCACTTCTTTTGAGAGAAACTCCTTCTCTAGAGGATCCATTCTTAGCAATGAATGTCTTGCCTTCGGATCCGTGATAGAAGGTGTACCCAACAGTCTCCTTTGGGTATCCTATGAAGACACATTTCTCTGATTTAGGTTCGAGCTTATCAGGTTGAAGTTTCTTCACATAAGCATCGCAACCCCAAACTTTAAGATACGACAACTTTGGTTTCTTGCCAAACCATAGTTCATAAGGCGTCGTCTCAACGGATTTCGATGGTGCCCTATTTAGAGTGAATGCAGCCGTCTCTAAAGCATAACCCCAAACGATAGTGGTAAATCAGTAAGAAACATCATAGATCGCACCATATCTAGTAAAGTACGATTACGACGTTCGGACACACCATTACGCTGTTCCAGGTGGCGTGAGTTGCGAAACTATTCCGCATTGTTTCAAATGTAGGCCAAACTCGTAACTCAAATATTCTCCTCCACGATCAGATCGTAGGAATTTTATTTTCTTGTTACGATGATTTTCAACTTCACTCTGAAATTCTTTGAACTTTTCAAATGTTTCAGACTTATGTTTCATTAAGTAGATATACCCATATCTGCTAAAATCATCTGTGAAGGTGAGAAAATAACGATATCCGCCACGAGCCTCAATATTCATCGGACCACATACATCTGTATGTATGATTTCCAATAAATCTGTTGCTCTCTCCATAGTTCCGGAGAACGGTGTTTTAGTCATCTTGCCCATAAGGCACGGTTCGCAAGTACCAAGTGATTCATAATCAAGTGATTCCAAAAGTCCATCAGTATGGAGTTTCTTCATGCGCTTTACACCGATATGACCTAAACGGCAGTGCCACAAATAAGTTGCACTATCATTATCAACTCTGCATCTTTTGGCTTCGACATTATGAATATGTGTATCACTACTATCGTGAATCATTAAGAATAGACCACTCTTCAAGGGTGCATGACCATAAAAGATATTACTCATATAAATAGAACAACCATTATTCTCTGATTTAAATGAATAACCGTCTCGCATTAAACAAGATCCAGATATAATGTTCATGCTCAACGCTGGCACCAAATAACAATTATTTAGGTCTAATACTAATCCCGAAGGTAGATGTAGAGGTAGCGTGCCGACCGCGATCACATCGACTTTGGAACCATTTCCCACGCGCATCGTCACCTCGTCCTTAGCCAATCTTCGCTTAATCCATAGCCCCTGTTTCGAGTTGCAAATATTAGCAACAGAACCAGTATCAAATAGCCAGGTGCTACTGCGAGCATTAGTAAGGTACACATCAATAACATGTATATCACATATACCTTTGTTAACCTTGCCATCCTTCTTATCCGCCAAATACTTGGGGCAGTTCCGCTTCCAGTGACCAGTCTACTTGCAGTAGAAGCACTCAGTTTCAGGCTTAGGTCCAGACCTGGGTTTCTTCTCCTGAACAGCAACTTGCTTGTTGTTCTTCTTGAAGATCCCCTTCTTCTTCCCTTTGCCCCTTTTCTTGAAACTAGTGGTCTTACTGACCATCAACACTTGATGCTCCTTTTTGATTTCTACCTCCACTGCCTTTAGCATTGCGAAGAGCTCGGGAATTGTCTTATTCATCCCTTGCATGTTATAGTTCATCACGAAGCTCTTGTAGCTTGGTGGCAGTGATTGAAGAATTCTGTCAATGACGCTATCATCCGGAAGATTAACTCCCAGTTGAATCAAGTGATTATTATACCCAGACATTTTGAGTATATGCTCACTGACAGAACTATTCTCTTCCATCTTGTAGCTATAGAACTTATTGGAGACTTCATATCTCTCAATCCGGGCATTTGCTTGAAATATTAACTTCAACTCCTGGAACATCTCATATGCTCCATGACGTTCAAAACGTCATTGAAGACCCGGTTCTAAGCCGTAAAGCATGGCACACTGAACTATCGAGTAGTCATCAGCTTTGCTCTGCCAGACGTTCATAACTTCTGGTGTTGCTCTTGCAGGAGGCCTGGCACCTAGCGGTGCTTCCAGGACGTAATTCTTCTGTGCAGCAATGAGGATAATCCTCAAGTTACGGACCCAGTCCGTGTAATTGCTACCATCATCTTTCAACTTTGCTTTCTCAAGGAACGCATTAAAATTCAACGGAACAACAGCACGGGCCATTTATCTACAATTAACATAGACAAGCAAGATACTATCAGGTACTAAGTTCATGATAAATTCAAGTTCAATTAATCATATTACTTAAGAACTCCCACTTAGATAGACATCCCTCTAATCATCTAAGTGATTACGTGATCCAAATCAACTAAACCATGTCCGATCATCACGTGAGATGGAGTAGTTTCAATGGTGAACATCACTATGTTGATCATATCTACTATATGATTCACGCTCGACCTTTCGGTCTCCGTGTTCCGAGGCCATATCTGCATATGCTAGGCTCGTCAAGTTTAACCTGAGTATTCCGCGTGTGCAACTGTTTTGCACCCGTTGTATTTGAACGTAGAGCCTATCACACCCGATCATCACGTGGTGTCTCAGCACGAAGAACTTTCGCAACGGTGCATACTCAGGGAGAACACTTTTATCTTGAAATTTTAGTGAGAGATCATCTTATAATGCTACCGTCAATCAAAGCAAGATAAGATGCATAAAAGATTAACATCACATGCAATCAATATAAGTGATATGATATGGCCATCATCATCTTGTGCTTGTGATCTCCATCTCCGAAGCACCGTCATGATCACCATCGTCACCGGCGCGACACCTTGATCTCCATCGTAGTATCGTTGTCGTCTCGCCAACTTATTGCTTTTACGACTATCGCTACCGCTTAGTGATAAAGTAAAACAATTACATGGCGATTGCATTGCATACTATGGCTCCTGCCAGTTGCTGATAAATCGGTTACAAAACACGATCATCTCATACAATAAAATATAGCATCATGTCTTGACCATATCACATCACAACATGCCCTGCAAAAACAAGTTAGACGTCCTCTACTTTGTTGTTACAAGTTTTACGTGGCTGCTACGGGCTTAGCAAGAACCGTTCTTACCTACACATCAAAACCACAACGATAGTTTGTCAAGTTGGTGCTGTTTTAACCTTCGCAAGGACCGGGCGTAGCCATACTCGGTTCAACTAAAGTGAGAGAGACAGACACCCGCCAGTCACCTTTAAGCAACGAGTGCTCGTAACGGTGAAACCAGTCTCGCGTAAGCGTACGCGTAATGTCGGTCCGGGCCGCTTCATCTCACAATACCGCCGAACCAAAGTATGACATGCTGGTAAGCAGTATGACTTATATCGCCCACAACTCACTTGTGTTCTACTCATGCATAGCATCAACGCATAAAACCAGGCTCGGATGCCACTGTTGGGGAACGTAGTAATTTCAACAATTTTCCTACGCACACGCAAGATCATGGTGATGCATAGCAACGAGAGGGGAGAGTGTTGTCCACGTACCCTCGTAGACCGAAAGCGGAAGCGTTAACACAACGCAGTTGATGTAGTCATACGTCTTCACGATCCGACCGATCAAGTACCGAACGCACGACACCTCCGAGTTCAGCACACGTTCAGCTCGATGACGTCCCTCGAACTCCGATCCAGCCGAGTGTTGAGGGAGAGTTTCATCAGCACGACGGCGTGGTGACGATGATGATGTTCTTACCGACGCAGGGCTTCGCCTAAGCTCCGCTACGATATTATCGAGGTGTAATATGGTGGAGGGGGGCACCGCACACGGCTAAAATATCGTATATCAATTGTGTGTCCAGAGGTGCCCCCCTGCCCCCGTATATAAAGGAGCAAGGGGGAGGCCGCCGGCCTAGGAGGTGTGGCGCGCCAGGAGGAGTCCTACTCCTATCGGGAGTAGGACTCCCCCCTTTTTCCATGTTGGACTAGGAGTGGAAGGGGGAAGAGGTGGAGGGGAGGAAGGAAGGGGGGCGCCGCCCCCCTCTCCTTGTCCTATTCGGACTGGGGGGAAGGGGGTGCGCGGCCCTGCCCTAGCCTCCTCTCCTCTTTTCCACCTAGGCCCAATAAGGCCCATTAAGTTACCGGGGGGGTTCCGGTAACCTCCCGGTACTCCGGAAAAATCCCGATTTCACCCGGAACACTTCCGATGTCCAAACATAGGCTTCCAATATATCAATCTTTATGTCTCGACCATTTCGAGACTCCTCGTCATGTCCGTGATCACATCCGGGACTCCGAACAACCTTCGGTACATCAAAACATATAAACTCATAATATAACTAACATCGTAACTTTAAGCGTGCGGACCCTACGGGTTCGAGAACTATGTAGACATGACCGAGACACCTCTCCGGTCAATAACCAATAGCGGAACCTGGATGCTCATATTGGTTCCCACATATTCTACGAAGATCTTTATCGGTCAGACCGCATAACAACATACGTTGTTCCCTTTGTCATCGGTATGTTACTTGCCCGAGATTCGATCGTCGGTATCTCGATACCTAGTTCAATCTCGTTACCGGCAAGTCTCTTTACTCGTTCCGTAATACATCATCCTCCAACTAACTCATTAGTCACAATGCTTGCAAGGCTTATAGTGATGTGCATTACCGAGTGGGCCCAGAGATACCTCTCCGACAATCGGAGTGACAAATCCTAATCTCGAAATACGCCAACCCAACAAGTACCTTTGGAGACACCTGTAGAGCACCTTTATAATCACCCAGTTACGTTGTGACGTTTGGTAGCACACAAAGTGTTCCTCCGGTAAACGGGAGTTGCATAATCTCATAGTCATAGGAACATGTATAAGTCATGAAGAAAGCAATAGCAACATACTAAACGATCAAGTGCTAAGCTAACGGAATGGGTCAAGTCAATCACGTCATTCTCCTAATGAGGTGATCCCGTTAATCAAATGACAACTCATGTCTATGGCTAGGAAACATAACCATCTTTGATTAACGACCTAGTCAAGTAGAGGCATACTAGTGACACTCTGTTTGTCTATGTATTCACACATGTATTATGTTTCCGGTTAATACAATTCTAGCATGAATAATAAACATTTATCATGATATAAGGAAATAAATAATACTTTATTATTGCCTCTAGGGCATATTTCCTTCAAGAAGGAGTGTCAAATCCAGAGGTCCTGTGTGGCCACCGCCTTAAGTACCACACTGCAACCGCCGGTGGCGCCTTTGTACATCCCCTGCCAAGCAAATGGGCAATTCTTCCATTTTCAATGCATGCAGTCGATGAAGGAAATATGCCCTAGAGGCAATAATAAAGTTATTATTTATTTCCTTATATCATGATAAATGTTTATTATTCATGCTAGAATTGTATTAACCGAAAACATAATACATGTGTGAATACATAGACAAACAGAGTGTCACTAGTATGCCTCTACTTGACTAACTCGTTGATCAAAGATGGTTATGTTTCCTAGCCATAGACATGAGTTGTCATTTGATTAACGGGATCACATCATTAGGAGAATGATGTGATTGACTTGACCCATTTCGTTAGCTTAGCACTCAATCGTTTAGTATGTTGCTATTGCTTTATTCATGACTTATACATGTTCCTATGACTATGAGATTATGCAACTCCCGTTTACCGGAGGAACACTTTGTGTGCTACCAAACGTCACAACGTAACTGGGTGATTATAAAGGTGCTCTACAGGTGTCTCCGAAGGTATTTGTTGGGTTGGCGTATTTCGAGATTAGGATTTGTCACTCCGATTGTCGGAGAGGTATCTCTGGGCCCTCTCGGTAATGCACATCACTTAAGCCTTGCAAGCATTGCAACTAATGAGTTTGTTGCGGGATGATGTATTACGGAACGAGTAAAGAGACTTGCCGGTAACGAGATTGAACTAGGTATTGAGATACCGACGATCGAATCTCGGGCAAGTAACATACCGTTGACAAAGGGAACAACGTATGTTGTTATGCGGTCTGACCGATAAAGATCTTCGTAGAATATGTGGGAGCCAATATGAGCATCCAGGTTCCGCTATTGGTTATTGACCGGAGACGTGTCTCGGTCATGTCTCACTACAAGAAATATGTCAACTAGTGACCTTCAGTCAGTGACCCTGGAAGAATTGGTCATAGATCTATGACCATTTGAGACCAATTAGTCAAAAGCTGTTCAGGGGGCTCCAAACCCTAAACCATTGCGACCATTTTGGTCAGAAAGGTCGTAATTTCCTTACACGAAATGGTCATAAAGCAAACAGCGCTGGTCCGCTGCCTTATTTCTAGTTGTTAACGACCAATATAGATGGTCATAGCCTTGTAAATTATGGTGGGTTGTGATGACTAGGCGCCATCTCATCAGTTTTGCCTATGTGTCATGTCCATGTGTCAAATTTTGCCCTAGGTTGTGAAGCAACCTATATTTCTGTTATTCCAAAAATTCCCAAAAAATTATCATAAATTGTTTGGATCATATCTTCATCAAATATGTCAAAAAACCTTCCTTGCCTAGTCCAAAAATAACTCAACAATATTCATTTCCCTATTCTGTTCAGAGCAGCACTTTGTGAAGGAAGTGTTATAAATATATTCTTGATTTCCCTAAAAAATTGTGAAGACATTCTTCTTAGTATATGATCATCCTCAGCCAAAACTCACGCCCATTGGCCATGTGCATTTCCCGTACCGCTAATCAAACACTTGGCTGCTAATTCATCTTTGAGCATAGTTCGGTCTCCTCATGAGAATCTTATGTTGTAATTTTCTTCCTAGCACCTACCTGGGGAGTGCCCAACCCACTAGACATGCCTAGGCCACCCAGAATGCATGACAACACCACGGTCACGCGGTGACCACGCGGCGGGCATGCGAGCTTATGCGCTCTAGAGTTGGGGCCCTCGGCCACCGTCCAAACCTCAATGTCTCGCCATCAAACCATGTATTTCTGACTAAATAGATACTTATTTACCTAGAAATGATTTTTGGAAAAAATAAAGACCAAACTATGAGGCAGCTGCAGTTCAAATTTGACCCGCTTCCAACTGAATCGGCGGGAATTTGTCTTTTTCACCAGAGGTGGGTCAAAACTTTTGACACCCAACCATTTTGTCAATTGTGCATTAAATATGGCCTAGTATTTTATAAAATTGATTAGGTCCATTTTTGCAACAAATATATGGTAGGTCCTTCACAAAAAAACTCATTTTTGGCACTCGAAAAATGGAAAATGTATTTTCCGTGAAAAGAAAATGAAAACTCCCTTAGGCAACATTGTTTGGAATTCCAAGATGCACTCTTTTGCACAATATGGGATCATTTGAACAAATTATGCCATGAATGTGGCCATAAGATTGATCATTTGGCTTGAAAGCCATGAATCTTCACGCATGATAGCTCATTTTTGAGAACACTTTTTTAAAATAATTTCTGTATTACAAGTTTATTATTTTTTCTGGAAACTTCGTCACATATAATGACACAATGCGAAGGTTTTCCAAGTTTTTGATATTTTTTGAAATTTTTATGCCCGTTTTAAAATGCGGTCAAAACGGCGGGCTTGACCGTTCCTAGCTAGTGGTTGAATCTTAGAATTTTTTTGTGTTTCTCTGATTAAATAGATACTTATGTACCTATAAATGATTTTTGAAAAAAATTAAGAGCAAACTATGAGGCAGCCGCAGTTCAAATTTGACCCGCTTCCAACTGAATCAACAAAATTTTGTCTTTTTCACGAGAGGTGGATAAAAGCTTTTGAAACCCAACCATTTGGTCAACTGTGCATTTAATATGTCCTAGTATTTTAGAAAATTTATTTGGTACAATTTTACAACAAATATTTGGTAGGTCATTCACAAAAAAACTCATTTTGGGCACTCGAAAAATGGAAAATGAATTTTTCGTTCAAAGAAAAATGAAAACTTCCTTAGGCAACATTGTTTGTCATTCCAATATGCACCCTTGTGCACAATATGAGATCATTTGAACAAACTATGTCATGAATGTGGCCATAAGATTGATCATTTGGCTTGAAAGCCATGAATCTTCACACTTGATAGCTCGTTTCCGAGAACACTTTTTTAAAATAACCGCCGTATTACAAGTTTATAATTTTTCCTGCTAACTTGGTCACATATAATGACGCAATGCGAAGGTTTTCCAATTTTTTGAATTTTTTTGAATTTTTTATGCCCGTTTCAAAATGCGGCCAAAACAACGGGAATGACTGTTCCTAGCTAGTGGTTGAATCTTGGAATTTTTTTGGTGTTTCTCTGATTAAATAGATACTTATGTACCTAGAAATGATTTTTGGAAAAAAATAAAGAGCAAACTATAAGGCAGCTGCAGTTCAAACTTGACCTGCTTCCAGCTGGATTAACGGAAATTTGTCTTTTTCACCAGAGGTGGATCAAAAACTTTTGACAGCCAACCATTTGATCAATTGTGTATTAAACATGACCTAATATTTTAGAAAATTGATTTGATCCAATTTTGCAACAAATATATGATAGGTCCTTCATGAAAAAACTCATTTTGAGCACTCAAAAAATGGAAAATGTATTTTTTTGCCAAAAACTCATTTCTCACGACACCTTATAAAAGTTATTTATCTTATTTCTTGTTTGTTATTTTTCCTGAAAACTTGTTCACATTTGGTGACACAATGAGAAGGTTTTGCATTTTCAGGTCATAAAATAGCTGACATGATTTTAACACATTAATTTTAGGCAACTATAACCTATTTAGATGATTATAACATCATACTGCATCCTGATTGGTCTGTGGACATCTCACGCGGATCACGCATGATACGCCGTCGGATGCTGGATCCAACGGCCGTCCTCAACCCTTGCACACCAACCCTGAAACCCTAACTGGTCATTTTCCATCTCCTCGCTCAGCTTCAGTCTTCTGTCGTCGTCCTCCCCATCTCACATCTGCATCGCGCCGCCCCTCCTCCCAATCCCGTCCGGCGCCGCCGCACCCCACACCCGCTGCTGCCCCCACTCCTCTAGTGCCATCGTCCAGCCACTCCAGCGCCGCCTCCCTCCCCATCGACCAGCGCCTCACTGCCCGTCCAGCGCCGCCACCACGCCTCCAACGCCAGTCTCCCACCCCACCGAGCGCCGAGCCCTCGCCATCCAGCACCGCCCACCTCCCCATCAAGCGCCGCCGAGATTCCGGGAGAGACCCCCGCCGCGATGCCGAGAAGGTGGCAGGTCTGGGGCCGGCCCGACAGTAGCCAAGTCTGGGTCCCCGCCCCCGCCCCCGACGCGCCGCCCCCGCCGCCGCCCGCCGCGGCCCCGCCTCTTCCTCCGCCGGGGCACGCCGCTTCATTCGAGGACGCGCCGGTCAAAGGTACCCCCCCCCCCCCCACCCCCATCGTGCTCTCATCTCGGCGTGGATTCCTTCCTAAAAATGGTGATGGATACAGACTTGACTGGCCCCTCTCCTGCGTCGTCGTTTCTCCGATCCGAAACCCTAGGCCGGGGCGCTGCCGACGGATGCCGCGTCGAGTCCATCGCCGACCTCCTCGTCCAAGGTACGGCCTCCTCCCTTCACCTCTTCTATTTGGTCCTTGTCTGTGTGAGCACGCGTGTGTCCCTACCTGCATCCTCAACTATTGAAATGGCTGCGCGCGTGCTCAAGAATCTCTAACCGATCCCTATATGGCCTCTTATCTTTAACTCCTCAAATTTGCTCCTCTATAAATTAGTGGTTCCTAGCTGAATCCTTATACTTAACTCCTTAAAAAAATTAAACACAAATTCATGCGAATTTGATTCAAACTAGTCCATCAAACATGATTTGAACTCAATTCAGACTACTAGCATAAACTATATTACTACATAAATTTAAATGATATCTAAACTAAAATTGTATAAAAACTAGAACATGTTGTAGTGTCCCTTGCTGTCAAAACTCGGTGGTGTTGAAATGATGGTGATAGGATTTGTTTTCGGCTTTATGGGCATAGTCTGCACTCTGGAATGCTACACCGTTGAAGTGTAAATGAATTGTGCAAAAAAAATTGTTGTCTTCTATTTTACTGGTGTCTATTCTTGTCATGTATAATTGCCATTTAGTACAGAAGGATGCAAGCTTGGAATTCTATCGTTTGATTAAATGAATCAAAACCTGAAGGAGATCTAGATTATCAGTAGAATCACATAGTTGTAATTACCCGAGGTGTGCTTGAATAAAATGGCGCTCATTTGCATCATTGTATTTCTGCAGAGTTTTAAGAAAAATTCTGGTACGAACGCACTGACCTATACTTGTACATGTGCAGCTGAGGAACCTCCTGTGGGCTACTTCCAAGCATGATGTGTACGTGATGCAGAACTATTCTGTGAGGCACTGGTGGTCCTTACTCCGGAGAGGAAAAGAAGTGCTCAACGTGGCATGCCCAAATCAGGTGATCTACCACAGAGCGATGTGATAGTCCTGCATCGTCGGAATGCCGGTCAATCTCTGATCCACTGTGCGACCACACTGTGCAGGATATGCAGGGAGGTCGGCCCTTGTACAGGGTGAAGATCAGCACCATGACGGTGAAAGACAACCTCCTGGCGGCTGGTGGTTTCCATGGGGAGCTGATCTGCAATGTAAGGAGGCCGGAGTAGGCACGCAGTGCACACACAAAGCATTTTTTTCTGCTTTGAGAACATGTAGAAATGTAGAGTTGTAGCTTGACACTTACGTATTTATTATTTTGTTAGTACCTTGGCAGTGAATTCTAGCAGCGAAGCCTCTTCATTTCGAGCAGCGATAGCCTGATTGGTAAACTAGTGCTTTGTGTGTGCTAGTACCTCACAATGTCATCCTTGTATATGCACAGATGAAATTATTCACCCCGCCATTGTCACTGTTTCCTAATCGAGTACAACAAACCTCCTTTAGTTTTTTGTGCAAAATAAGTGTGAAACATTGTAGTGCTAACCCAACATGTACCTAACATTTCTGATGTGTATTTCCTTTGATTCCCTAGGCTTAACCTGGAAGCTATAATAACTTTGAATCGGTCTGTGGGAAATTGGGCATATTGGGTTGGTAAATATAGAACTGTAGAGATGTAGAACTAAAGCGTGGTACTTAGCTATTTAAGTTGTTGGTACTTGGTAGTACCTACACAGTGAAGTCTAGTTGATTCAGGAAAACTTGACTTGAGATTTTCTTTCTTATGATTTACTGATGAAACCTTGATTGTTGAATCTTGATGTAGGCATCCCACCGCCGATCCATATCCAGATCAGCTGCGTCGTCGGTTCCGCACACAGGTCAACATGCCCTGTTTATATGAATTGTTTTGTATCTAGTGACTAGTTGTCACACTGATTAAAATCTCCGCGCAACGAGCAAGTAATCAGTGGCCGTGAAGCAACGTTTATAATATTTGTATCCTACCATGCAAAGAAGTAATACTTGACTGCTCGATAGCAAGATTTCAATCATAATCTGTGCATACTTGTTTATGATATTTGTGTGCCCATGTAAAACGTATGTGGTTCGTCCTAGGCTAGATCCCAACCCGCGTTAGAGCTGCACACTATGATTTCCTCTTGCCAGTGAGATCTGTTCGTACTTGTCAGTAGTCGATGGGACGCTCAAGCTTCACTGCTGCTTCTGCTGTATATTTTTTGTAACCCATGTTTCTACTTGCAATCAGCATACAATTTTGCGTCAAATGGTTAAATGTTTCCACATTCTGTAAGATTAGTGCATCCTGTTGCTTGTTGCTAGTTGTAGGATCTGACTTTTGGTTGATGTTTTGGTGATGTAGGCCAAGGGAAATGACTACCGTTCCAGGGTCTCCGGTCTGGGAGCTCGTGAAGAAGAACAACTACTTCTTGATCAAGCAGTTCGGCAACAGCAACACCAAGGTGCAGTTCAGCAAGGAGCCCAACAACCTCTACAATATCCAGTCCTACAAGTTCTCGGGTCCGTAGCTCTTTGCACTGTTTTTAACCCTTTTGTTTGCAAGTGTCTCTGCAAGGAGCTAACTTGCCGTGGGGCTGATGTGGTTTCAGGCTTGGCGAACAGCAAGACTGTGGCGGTCCAGCCATCAGCGGGAGAGGACAAGGCTGTTGTCCTGTCCATGACCAAGACCAAGAAGCAGAACACCCCTGCCAAGCTCCAGCACAAGACTCTGATGCGCAAGGAGTTCCGCAAGATGGCCAAGTCTGTCAAGAACCAGGTATTAACTCCAGAGTTTTGTACTTGAATTGCCCTTATGCTTGGCTTCTAAGCTACAACTGTAAGTCACGGCTTGTCTCTGCTTCCTCCTTGAGTTCAGATTTGTGGCATGGCATGCTTGATTTTTTGGTGGACTTGTGTCCCTGATGATGCACCGTTGTTGCACTGCCAACCATCAGATGCAGTAGCTGCTCCTGCTTGCTACTCCGCTGCCGCCACTCGTTGTTTTGCTACTGCTCCTGCTAATTAGGCACTGCTGCTGCTCCTAAGCACTGCTCGTAGATGCTGCTACTTGCCGCTGTTGATTCCTCCTACAGCCTGGCATCTGCCATTGTAACTTCATGCTGATGTAACATGTGAATCTGTTGGTCCTGCTTATTGTCTTTAAAGAAGTCAATGTACCTACCTTATTTTGTGCTCTGTTATTATCTTTGATCAGTATCAGTTGTGTCTCTTAGAGAGACACTCCTACCTTTTCTGACTTGAGTTGTTAACTATTGTTCCATACTTCTGTTAGCTACAATAAAAAAATCTTTGAATTTGGTATTGCATGAGTTTTTACTACTGCTTACACAGAGAGTATTTGCTACTACTAAAACAGCGATTTTGTATGCACTGCTACCTGATGAGTGCTTTCTTTGTAATATTTCACCTTGGCATGCATATGTTTGTTCTGTTTGAACTTTGCATGACATGACATAATTATTTCCAGTGTTTTTCTCAACTTATTTTCATTGACACTTGATATATACTTAGCTTGTACTCCCTCCGTTCCGAGTTACTTGTCTTGGATTTATCTAGATACATCCGTATCTAGATTCATTTTAGTGCTAGATACATCCGTATCTAGACAAATCTAAGACAAGTAATTCAGAACGGAGGGAGTACTTGAAGCCGTGGGTTAATGTGGTGATTTTGTTCTACTTGGATGCATTGGTACCCCCATAATCGAGTGCATGGATGCAATGGCAAGAAGATCATGGCTGTGCGCATCATCAAGCACACCACGGAGATAATCGACCTCCTCACCGATGGTAACTCAATCTAGATCATCACTTTATACTCTCCTACCTTTGTGATGTTAGTATGCTTCTGCTGACTATGCAATGTGACTTACAATTCCTAGCTGTGCATGCTGTAGACTGTTGACTGTAGTGTGGTACACTTCCTGGAGCATTGTAATGCCTTACCAAGTAGCAATTGCATGAAGGTCCACAACACAAAAACTATGTGTAATGGATCCATGACTTACAATCTGTACGCGAATACCATGTGTAATGACTGTTATTTTTTGCATCGTCTGAACATTTTTTTGCTGCTGTATTGTTTCTCACTCATGATTGATCTACTGCCAGGTGAAGGTTTTCAAATGTTGAAGGAGGACAATAGGAACTTCTGTGATGTATTGTCATCTATTTTCTTTTCTTTGATGTAGAATAGTTTTGTTTGGCACTTACTGGTTCCTTGGACATAAAGATATGTATTGCTAGAATGAATGCATGTAAAGATATTTTGGGCTCCTATAATATTCCATGTTGCTTTGAAAATGTATCGGAACTGGGCTAGGCCCAAGATAACTTGTAGTGTGATGTGTTGTAATGTCAATGGCATAATAAAAGAAGTTGGATTGGATCAATTATTTCGGCCCAGCCCAAGATATATTGAACAATTATTTCTGAGGGGAAAACTTGAGAGGCCCAGCAAAGAAATGGCCTAGAAAAAACAAGACCAAAAAAATCTATCAAAAGGGATCGGCAAAGAAATTTAAAAGGCCGAATTACTGGGCCAGGCCCATGTAGCTAGCGAAAATTAACAGAAAAAATATATTAAAAAGGCTGAATTAATGGGCTCGGCCCATCTAAAGCATCGAAATGGACCGGGTTGATTCTAAGTAATGACCTTTTGAATTGGTCGCAATTTTGCCACGTCGGATCCGACATGGCTTGGGCAGACAGCCAGTGACCAAAACAAAAGGTCATGGGTTCCACGACCTTCTTACGTTAATTTCAGTTTACGACCGCCAGCTTTTGACATTTTGTTTTTGGTAAAAAAAAATCGCAAATGAAAAGCAATGACGTTTCAGAGACCAATAGTGAGGGTCACAAGTTGACATATTTCTTGTAGTGTCTACATAGTTCTCGAACCCGTAGGGTCCGCACGCTTAAAGTTTCGATGACAGTTATATTATGAGTTTATATGTTTTGATGTATCGAAGGTTGTTCGGAGTCCCGGATGTGATCACGGACATGACGAGGAGTCTCGAAATGGTCGAGACATAAAGATTGATATATTGGAAGCCTATATTTGGATATCGGAAGTGTTCCGGGTGAAATCGGGATTTTACCGGAGTACTGGGGGTTACCGGAATCCCCCCCCGGGGGCTTAATGGGCCTACATGGGCCTTAGTGGAAATAGAGGGCAACAAGGGGAGTGTGGGGCGCCCCCCAAGGCCCAAACCGAATTGGTTTAGGGCAAGGGGGGCCGGCCCCCTCTTTCCTTCTCCTCCTCTCCCTTTCCTTCCCCCTCTCCCACTCCTACTAGGAATAGGAGGAGTCCTACTCCTAGTGGGAGTAGGACTCCACCTTGGCGTGCCTCTCCCTGGCCGGCCGCCTCCTCCCCTTGCTCCTTTATATACGGGGGCAGGGGGCACCCCAGAGACACAACAATTGATCGTTTGATCTTTTAGTCGTTGGCGGTGCCCCCCTCCACCATAGTCCACCTCGATAATACTGTAGCGGTGCTTAGGCGAAGCCCTGCGTCGGTAGAACATCATCATCGTCACCACGCCGTCGTGCTGACAAAACTCTCCCTCAACACTCGGCTGGATCGGAGTTCGAGGGACGTCATCGGGCTGAACGTGTGCTGAGCTCGGAGGTGCCGTGCTTTCGGTACTTGATCGGTCGGATCGTGAAGACGTACGACTACATCAACCGCATTGTGCTAACGCTTCCGCTTTCGGTCTACGAGGGTACGTGGACAACACTCTCCCCTCTCGTTGCTATGCATCACCATGATCTTGCGTGTGCGTAGGAATTTTTTTAAAATTACTACGTTCCCCAACAGTGGCATCCGAGCCAGGTTTTATGCGTTGATGTTATATGCACGAGTAGAACACAAGTGAGTTGTGGGCGATATAAGTCATACTGCTTACCAGCATGTCATACTTTGGTTCGGCGGTATTGTTGGATGAAGCGGCCCGGACCGACATTACGCGTACGCTTACGCGAGACTGGTTCTCCCGACGTGCTTTGCACAGAGGTGGCTGGCAGGTGTCAGTTTCTCCAACTTTAGTTGAACCGAGTGTGGCTACGCCCGGTCCTTGCAAGGTTAAAACAGCACCAACTTGACAAACTATCGTTGTGGTTTTGATGCGTAGGTGAGAACGGTTTTTGCTAAGCCCGTAGCAGCCACGTAAAACTTGCAACAACAAAGTAGAGGACGTCTAACTTATTTTTGCAGGGCATGTTGTGATGTGATATGGTCAAGACATGATGCTAAATTTTATTGTATGAGATGATCATGTTTTGTAACCGAGTTATCGGCAACTGGCAGGAGCCATATGGTTGTCGCTTTATTGTATGCAATGCAATCGCCCTGTAATGCTTTACTTTATCACTAAGCGGTAGCGATAGTCGTAGAAGCATAAGATTGGCGAGACGACAACGATGCTACGATGGAGATCAAGGTGTCGTGCCGGTGACGATGGTGATCATAACGGTGCTTCGGAGATGGAGATCACAAGCACAATATGATGATGGCCATATCATATCACTTATATTGATTGCATGTGATGTTTATCTTTTATGCATCTTATCTTGCTTTGATTGACGGTAGCATTATAAGATGATCCCTCACTAAATTATCAAAGTATAAGTGTTCTCCCTGAGTATGCACCGTTGCGAAAGTTCTTCGTGCTGAGACACCACGTGATGATCGGGTGTGATAGGCTCTACGTTCAAATACAACGGGTGCAAAACAGTTGCACACGCAGAATACTCAGGTTAAGATTGACGTGCCTAGCATATAGCAGATATGGCCTCGGAACACGGAGACCGAATGGTCGAGCGTGAATCATATAGTGGATATGATCAACATAGTGATGTTCATCATTGAAACTACTCCATCTCACGTGATGATCGGACAAGGTTTAGTTGATATGGATCACGTGATCACTTAGAGGATTAGAGGGATGTCTATCTAAGTTGGAGTTCTTAAGTGTCGGGTGGTAGGTGCGACATATGCCAACGGGTGACTTATCATTGTGGGAGCCAGTAAGACATCGCCGGTGCCTGGAAACGGGATAAGGCGAAGACATGCACGCCGGCGGATCTTACCCAGGTTCGGGGCTCTCCGTGGAGATAACACCCCTAGTCCTGCTCTGCGGGGTCTCCGCATGATCACTAGATCAATACAAGTAGCTACAAGTGCTCCTTGAGCTGTTGGGCTAGGGGAAGAAGAAGGGCAAGGCTAGCTCTCCTTTTTTCTCTATGTGGTGTGTGAAACTCTATGAGATCAACCCTTTGCATGGGTGTCCCGGGGGGTTTATATAGGCCTACCCCCCGGGGGTACAATGGTAATCTGGCTGGGCGCGGGTCCCAGCCGTCAGTGTCTGTGCTCGCCGGCTTCTCCGCCGGCCATCGGGGCCCGCCGACTGGTGGGTCCCGCCGGCTGCCGGCCTCTTGGCCGACAGGCCGGCCCCACCGCTTGGGGGCCTTGTCGGCGGCTGGTTACTGTTGCCTCGCCTCTGATGACGAGGGCTTTGTCGAGGTAAGCGTGGCTACAGTGCCGCCGCCTTGCGGGCTCTCACTGTAGCCTCACCTCGTCTTGTCTCCTTAATGATGCACATGTTTCGAGGGAGGGAGGTAGCCGGCTATTGGGAGCCGGCTACGCCCCAGGCCGACTAGGGGAGGCCGGGCCGCCTTCGAGCGTCTCTCTGGCTAAAGGGGCCCGCCGCCCGCGGGCCGTACTGGCGCCTGTCGTGGGTGACGTTGAGGTCAACATGGCTACAGTGCCGCGCCGGACGGGGGATGGTTGTCCCGTACGGCGCCCTGTGGCCATGCCTGTTCCGGGATTCGGGGGTAGTGGGCTGTACTGCGGCCACGCCCCGTCTTATCACTGTTATGTGGATGCAGTCTTGGTGGGTGCAGTCTTGGCCGGCTTCTGGGAGTCGGTCCTCTGGGGCCGGCTTCCTGGAGTCGGCCATCTTGATGCTTTCTTCGGGAAGGTTTTTGAGGCCGGGTCGCCTTCTGGTAGTCGGCCCTGGGGATAGCCGGCCGGAGGAAGGCGGCCCCATGCTCTGGATGCTTGAAGGCTCGAATGGCCTGATAATTTTTTGAAGAGCCACGAGGAGTCGGTTAGGCTACCCGTGGCCATTTACTCCGACATTAAGTAATATGATTAATTGAACTTAAATTTATCATGAACTTAGTACCTGATAGTATCTTGCTTGTCTATGTTGATTGTAGATAGATGGCCCGTACTGTTGTTCCGTTGAATTTTAATGCGTTCCTTGAGAAAGCAAAGTTGAAAGATGATGGTAGCAATTACACGGACTGGGTCCGTAACTTGAGGATTATCCTCATTGCTACACAGAAGAATTACGTCCTGGAAGCACCGCTAGGTGTACCACCTGGGCCAGCAACTGCAGACATTGTGAATGCCTGGCAGTCACGTGTTGATGACTACTCGATGTTGGGGAACGTAGTAATTTCAAAAAATTTCCTACGCACACGCAAGATCATGATGATGCATAGCAACGAGAGGGGAGAGTGTTGTCCACGTACCCTCGTAGACCGACAGCGGAAGCGTTATCACAACGCGGTTGATGTAGTCGTACGTCTTCACGATCCGACTGATCAAGTACCGAACGTACGACACCTCCGAGTTCTACACACGTTCAGCTCGATGACGTCCCTCGAACTCCGATCCAGCCGAGTGTTGAGGGAGAGTTTCGTCAGCACGACGGCGTGGTGACGATGATGATGTTCCACCGACGCAGGGCTTCGCCTAAGCTCCGCAACGGTATTATCGAGGTGTAATATGATGGAGGGGGGCACCGCACACGGCTAAGAGATCTCAAGGATCAATTGTTGTTGTGTCCCTGGGGTGCCCCCCTGCCCCCGTATATAAAGGAGCAAGGGGGAGGCAACCGGCCAAGGGGAGAGGCGCGCCATAGGGGGGAGTCCTACTCCCACCGGGAGTAGGACTCCTCCTTTCCTTGTGGGAGTAGGAGAAGGGAAGGGGGAAGGAGAAAGAAGGAAGGGTGCGCCCCCCTTCCCTAGTCCAATTCGGACCAGACCATGGGGAGGGGTGCGGCCACCTTTTGAGGCCTTTCTCTCCTTTCCCGTATGGCCCATTAAGGCCCAATACGAATTCCCGTAACTCTCCGGTACTCCGAAAAATATCCGAATCACTCGGAACCTTTCCGAAGTCCGAATATAGTCGTCCAATATATCGATTTTTACGTCTCGACCATTTCGAGACTCCTCGTCATATCCCCGATCTCATCCGGGACTCCGAACTCCTTCGGTACATCAAAACTCAATAAAACTGTCATCGTAACGTTAAGCGTGCGGACCCTACGGGTTCGAGAACTATGTAGACATGACTGAGACACGTCTCCGGTCAATAACCAATAGCGGGACCTGGATGCCCATATTGGCTCCCACATATTCTACGAAGATCTTTATCGGTCAGACCGCATAACAACATACGTTGTTCCCTTTGTCACCGGTATGTTACTTGCCCGAGATTTGATCGTCGGTATCTCGATACCTAGTTCAATCTCGTTACCGGCAAGTCTCTTTACTCGTTCCGTAACACATCATCCCGCAACTAACTCATTAGTCACAATGCTTGCAAGGCTTATAGTGATGTGCATTACCGAGTGGCCCCAGAGATACCTCTCCGACAATTGGAGTGACAAATCCTAATCTCGAAATACGCCAACCCAACAAGTACCTTTGGAGACACCTGTAGAGCACCTTTATAATCACCCATTTACGTTGTGACGTTTGGTAGCACACAAAGTGTTCCTCCGGTAAACGGGAGTTGCATAATCTCATAGTCATAGGAACATGTATAAGTATGAAGAAAGCAATAGCAACATACTAAACGATCGAGTGCTAAGCTAACGGAATGGGTCAAGTCAATCACGTCATTCTCCTAATGAGGTGATCTCGTTAATCAAATGACAACTTATGTCTATGGCTAGGAAACATAACCATCTTTGATTAACGAGCTAGTCAAGTAGAGGCATACTAGTGACACTCTGTTTGTCTATATATTCACACATGTATTATGTTTCCGGTTAATACAATTCTAGCATGAATAATAAACATTTATCATGATACAAGGAAATAAATAATACTTTATTATTGCCTCTAGGGCATATTTCCTTCACTCGATAGTTCAGTGTGCCATGCTTTACGGCTTAGAACCGGGACTTCAACGGCGTTTTGAACGTCATGGAGCATATGAGATGTTCTAGGAGTTGAAGTTAATATTTCAAGCAAATGCCCGGATTGAGAGATATGAAGTCTCCAATAAGTTCTACAGCTTCAAGATGGAGGAGAATAGTTCTGTCAATGAGCATATACTCAAGATGTCTGGGTACTGCAATCACTTGATTCAACTGGGAGTTAATCTTCCGGATGATAGCGTCATTGACAGAATTCTCCAATCACTGCCACATGGCTACAAGAGCTTCGTGATGAACTATAACATGCAAGGGATGGATAAGACGATTCCCGAGCTCTTGGCAATGCTAAAGGCTGCGGAGGTAGAAATCAAAAAGGAGCATCAAGTGTTGATGGTCAATAAGACCACCAGTTTCAAGAAAAAGGGCAAAGGGAAGAAGAAGGGGAACTTCAAGAAGAACAACAAGCAAGTTGTTGTTCAGGAGAAGAAACCCAAGTATGGACCTAAGCCTGAGACTGAGTGCTTCTACTGCAAGCAGACTGGTCACTGGAAGCGGAACTGCCCCAAATATTTGGCGGATAAGAAGGATGGCAAGGTGAACAAAGGTATATGTAATATACATGTTATTGACGTGTACCTTACTAATGCTCGCAGTAGCACCTGGGTATTTGATACTGGTTCTGTTGCTAATATTTGCAACTCGAAGCAGGGGCTACAGATTAAGCGAAGATTGGCTAAGCACGAGGTGACGATGCGCGTGGGAAATGGTTCCAAAGTCGATGTGATCGCGGTCGGCACGCTACCTCTACATCTACCTTCGGGATTAGTTTTAGACCTAAATAATTGTTATTTGGAGCCAGCGTTAAGCATGAACATTATATCTGGATCTTGTTTGATGCGAGGCGGTTATTCATTTAAATCAGAGAATAATGGTTGTTCTATTTATATGAGTAATATCTTTTATGCTCATGCACCCTTGAAGAGTGGTCTATTTTTGTTGAATCTCGATAGTGGTGATACACATATTCATAATATTGAAGCCAAAAGATGCAGAGTTGATAATGATAGTGCAACTTATTTGTGGCACTACCGTTTAGGTCATATCGGTGTAAAGCGCATGAAGAAACTCCATTCTGATGGACTTTTGGAACCACTTGATTATGAATCACTTGGTACTTGCGAACCATGCCTCATGGGCAAGATGACTAAAACGCCGTTCTCCGAAACTATGGAGAGAGCAATAGATTTGTTGGAAATCATACATACAGATGTATGTGGTCCGATGAATGTTGAGGCTCGTGGCGGATATCGTTATTTTCTCACCTTCACAGATGATTTAAGCAGATATGGGTATATCTACTTAATGAAACATAAGTCTGAAACATTTGAAAAGTTCAAAGAATTTCAGAGTGAAGTTGAAAATCATCGTAACAAGAAAATAAAGTTTCTACGATCTGACCGTGGAGGAGAATATTTGAGTTATGAGTTTGGTCTTCATTTGAAACAATGCGGAATAGTTTCGCAACTCACGCCACCTGGAACACCACAGCGTAATGGTGTGTCCGAACGTCGTAATCGTACTTTACTAGATATGGTGCGATCTATGATATCTCTTACTGATTTACCGCTATCGTTTTGGGGTTATGCTTTAGAGACGGCCGCATTCACGTTAAATAGGGCACCATCAAAATCCGTTGAGACGACGCCTTATGAACTGTGGTTTGGCAAGAAACCAAAGTTGTCGTTTCTTAAAGTTTGGGGCTGCGATGCTTATGTGAAAAAGCTTCAACCTGATAAGCTCGAACCCAAATCGGAGAAATGTGTCTTCATAGGATACCCAAAGGAGACTGTTGGGTACACCTTCTATCACATATCCGAAGGCAAGACTTTTGTTGCTAAATTCGGAATTTTTCTGGAGAAGGAGTTTCTCTCGGAAGAAGTGAGTGGGAGGAAAGTAGAACTTGATGAGGTAATTGTACCTGCTCCCTTATTGGAAAGTAGTTCATCACAGAAACCAGTTTCTGTGACGCCTATACCAATTAGTGAGGAAGTTAATGATGATGATCATGGAACTTCAGATCAAGTTGTTACTGAACCTCGTAGGTCAACCAGAGTAAGATCCGCACAAGAGTGGTACAGTAATCCTGTTCTGGAGGTTATGTTACTAGACCATGACGAACCTACGAACTATGAAGAAGCGATGGTGAGCCTAGATTCCGCAAAATGGCTTGAAGCCATGAAATCTGAGATGGGATCCAAGTATGAGAACAACGTGTGGACTTTGGTTGGCTTGCCCGATGATCGGCAAGCAATTGAGAATAAATGGATCTTCAAGAAGAAGACTGACGCTGACGGTAATGTTACTGTCTATAAAACTCGACTTGTTGCAAAAGGTTTTCGACAAGTTCAAGGGATTGACTACGATGAGACCTTCTCACCCATAGCAATGCTTAAATCTGTCCGAATCATGTTAGCAATTGCCGCATTTTATGATTATGAAATTTGGCAAATGGATGTCAAAACTGCATTCCTGAATGGATTTCTGGAAGAAGAGTTGTATATGATGCAGCCGGAAGGTTTTGTCAATCCAAAGGGAGCTGACAAAGTGTGCAAGCTCCAGTGATCCATTTATGGACTGGTGCAAGCCTCTCGGAGTTGGAATAAACGTTTTGATAGTGTGATCAAAGCATTTGGTTTTTTACAGACTTCCGGAGAAGCCTGCATTTACAAGAAAGTGAGTGGGAGCTCCGTAGCATTTCTGATATTATATGTGGATGACATATTGCTGATTGGAAATGATATAGAATTTCTGGATAGCATAAAGGGATACTTGAATAAGAGTTTTTCAATGAATGACCTCGGTGAAGCTGCTTATATATTAGGCATCAACATCTATAGAGATAGATCAAGACACTTAATTGGACTTTCACAAAGCACATACCTTGACAAATTTTGAAGAAGTTCAAAATGGATCAAGCAAAGAAAGGGTTCTTGCCTGTGTTACAAGGTGTGAAGTTGAGTAAGACTCAATGCCCGACCACTGCAGAAGATAGAGAGAAGATGAAAGACGTTCCCTATGCTTCAGCCAAAGGCTCTATCATGTATGCAATACTGTGTACCAGACCTGATGTGTGCCTTGCTATAAGTCTAGCAGGGAGGTACCAAAGTAATCCAGGAGTGGATCACTAGACAACGGCCAAGAACATCCTGAAATACCTGAAAAGTACCAAGGATATGTTTCTCGTTTATGGAGGTGACAAAGAGCTAGTCGTAAATGGTTACGTCGATGCAAGCTTTGACACTGATCCAGATGATTCTAAATCGCAAACCGGATCATGTTTTGTAACGGAGTTATCGGCAACTGGCAGGAGCCATATGGTTGTCGCTTTATTGTATGCAATGCAATTGCCCTATAATGCTTTACTTTATCACTAAGCGGTAGCGATAGCCGTAGAAGCAATAGTTGGCGAGACGACAACGATGCTACGATGGAGATCAAGGTGTCGCGCCGGTGACGATGGTGATCATGACGGTGCTTCGGAGATGGAGATGACAAGCACAAGATGATGATGGCCATATCATATTACTTATATTGATTGCATGTGATGTTTATCCTTTATGCATCTTATTTTGCTTTGATTGACGGTAGCATTATAAGATGATCTCTCACTAAATTTCAAGATAAAAGTGTTCTCCCTGAGTATGCACCGTTGCCAAAGTTTGTCGTGCCGAGACACCACGTGATGATCGGGTGTGATAAGCTCTACGTTCATCTATAACGGGTGCAAGCCAGTTTTTGCACACGCAGAATACTCGGGTTAAAATTGACGAGCCTTGCATATGCAGATATGGCCTTGGAACACTGAGACCGAAAGGTCGAGCGTGAATCATATAGTAGATTTGATCAACATAGTGATGTTCACCATTGAAAACTACTCCATCTCACGTGATGATCGGACATGGTTTAGTTGATTTGGATCACGTGATCACTTAGATGATTAGAGGGATGTCTATCTAAGTGGGAGTTCTTAAGTAATATGATTAATTGAACTTATATTTATCATGAACTTAGTACCTGATAGTATTTTGCTTGTCTATGTTGATTGTAGATAGATGGCCCGTGTTGTTGTTCCGTTGAATTTTAATGCGTTCCTTGAGAAAGCAAAGTTGAAATATGATGGTAGCAATTACACGGACTGGGTCCGTAACTTGAGGATTATCCGCATTGCTGCACAGAAGAATTACGTCATGGAAGCACCGCTGGGTGCCAGGCCTGCTGCAGATGCAACTGACGACGTTAAGAACGTCTGGCAGAGCAAAGCTGATGACTACTCGATAGTTCAGTGTGCCATGCTTTACGGCTTAGAACCGGGGCTTCAACGACGTTTTGAACGTCATGGAGCATATGAGATGTTCCAGGAGTTGAAGTTAATATTTCAAGCAAATGCCCAGATTGAGAGATATGAAGTCTCCAATAAGTTCTACAGCTGCAAGATGGAGCAGAATAGTTCTGTCAGTGAACATATACTCAAAATGTCTGGGTATAACAATCACTTGATTCAACTAGGAGTTAATCTTCCGGATGATAGTCTCATTGATAGAATTCTTCAATCACTGCCACCAAGCTATAAGAGCTTCGTGATGAACTATAATATGGAAGGGATGGATAAGACAATTCCTGAGCTCTTCGCAATGCTAAAGGCTGCGGAGGTAGAAATCAAGAAGGAGCATCAAGTGTTGATGGTCAATAAGACCACCAGTTTCAAGAAAAAGGGCAAAGGGAAGAAGAAGGGGAACTTCAAGAAGAACAACAAACAAGTTGCTGCTCAAGAGAAGAAACCCAAGTCTGGACCTAAGCCTGAGACTGGATGCTTTTACTCCAAGCAGACTGGTCACTGGAAGCGGAACTGCCCCAAGTATTTGGCGGATAAGAAGGATGGCAAGGTGAACAAAGGTATATGTGATATACATGTTATTGATGTGTACCTTACCGGAGCTCGCAGTAGCACCTGGGTATTTCATACTGGTTCTTTTGCTAATATTTGCAACTCAAAACATGGACTACGGATTAAGCGAAGACTGGCTAAGGACAAGGTGACGGTGCGCGTGGGAAATGGTTCCAAAATCGATGTGATCGCCGTCGGCACGCTACCTCTACATCTACCTTCGGGATTAGTTTTAGACCTAAATAATTGTTATTTGGAGCCAGCGTTAAGCATGAACATTATATCTGGATCTTGTTTGATGCGAGGCGGTTATTCATTTAAATCTGAGAATAATGGTTGTTCTATTTATATGAGTAATATCTTTTATGGTCATGCACCCTTGCAGAGTGGTCTATTCTTGTTGAATCTCGAAAGTAGTGATACACATATTAATAATGTTGAAGCCAAAAGATGCAGAGTTGATAATGATAGTGCAAATTATTTGTGGCACTACCGTTTGGGTCATATTGGTGTAAAGCGCATGAAGAAACTCCATACTGATGGACTTTTGGAATCACTTGATTATGAATCACTTGGTACTTGCGAACCGTGCATCATGGGCAAGATGACTAAAACGTCGTTCTCCGGAACTATGGAGCGAGCAACTGATTTGTTGGAGATCATACATACTGATGTATGTGGTCCAATGAATGTTGAGGCTCGCGGCGGGTATCGTTATTTTCTCACCTTCGCAGATGATTTAAGCAGATATGGGTATATCTACTTAATGAAACATAAGTCTGAAACATTTGAAAAGTTCAAAGAATTTCAGAGTGAAGTTGAAAATCATCGTAACAAGAAAATAAAGTTTCTACGATCTGATCGTGGAGGAGAATATTTGAGTTATTAGTTTGGTCTACATTTGAAACAATGCGGAATAGTTTCGCAACTCACGCCACCCGGAACACCACAGCGTAATGGTGTGTCCGAACGTCGTAATCGTACTTTACTAGATATGGTGCGATCTATGATGTCTCTTACTTATTTACCGCTATCGTTTTGGGGTTATGCTTTAGAGACGGCTGCATTCACGTTAAATAGGGCACCATCGAAATCCGTTGAGACAACTCCTTATGAACTGTGGTTTGGCAAGAAACCAAAGTTGTCGTTTCTTAAAGTTTGGAGTTGCGATGCTTATGTGAAAAAGCTTCAACCTGATAAGCTCGAACCCAAATCGGAGAAATGTGTCTTCATAGGATATCCAAAGGAAACTGTTGGGTACACCTTCTATCACAGATCCGAAGGCAAGACATTCGTTGTCAAGAATGGATCCTTTCTAGAGAAGGAGTTTCTCTCGAAAGAAGTGAGTGGGAGGAAAGTAGAACTTGATGAGGTAACTGTACCTGCTCCCTTATTGGAAAGTAGTTCATCACAGAAACCGGTTCCTGTGACACCTACACCAATTAGTGAGGAAGCTAATGATGATGATCATGAAACTTCAGATCAAGTTACTACCGAATCTCGTAGGTCAACCAGAGTGAGATCCGCACCAGAGTGGTACGGTAATCCTATTCTGGAGGTCATGTTACTAGACCATGACGAACCTACGAACTATGAAGAAGCGATGGTGAGCCCAGATTCCGCAAAATGGCTTGAGGCCATGAAATCTGAGATGGGATCCATGTATGAAAACAAAGTGTGGACTTTGGTTGACTTGCCCGATGATCGGCAAGCAATTGAGAATAAATGGATCTTCAAGAAAAAGACTGATGCTGACGGTAATGTTACTGTCTATAAAGCTCGACTTGTTGCTTAAGGTTTTCGACAAGTTCAAGTGATTGACTACGATGAGACCTTCTCACCCGTAGCGATGCTTAAGTCCGTCCGAATCATGTTAGCAATTGCCACATTTTATGATTATGAAATTTGGCAAATGGATGTAAAGACTGCATTCCTGAATGGATTTCTGGAAGAAGAGTTGTATATGATGAAACCTGAAGGTTTTATCGATCCAAAGGGAGCTAACAAAGTGTGCAAGCTCCAGCGATCCATTTATGGACTGGTGCAAGCCTCTCGGAGTTGGAATAAATGCTTTGATAGTGTGATCAAAGCATTTGGTTTTGTACAGACTTTTGGAGAAGCCTGTATTTACAAGAAAGTGAGTGGGAGCTCTGTAGCATTTCCGATATTATATGTGGATGACATATTGCTGATTGGAAATGATATAGAATTTCTGGATAGCATAAAGGGGTACTTGAATAAGAGTTTTTCCATGAAAGACCTCGGTGAAGCTGCGTATATATTGGGCATCAAGATCTATAGAGATAGATCAAGACGCTTAATTGGACTTTCACAAAGCACATACCTTGACAAAGTTTTGAAGAAGTTCAAAATGGATCAAGCAAAGAAAGGGTTCTTGCCTGTGTTACAAGGTGTGAAGTTGAGTAAGACTCAATGCCCGACCACTTCAGAAGATAGAGAGAAGATGAAAGATGTTCCCTATGCTTCAGCCATAGGCTCTATCATGTATGCAATACTGTGTACCAGACCTGATGTGTGCCTTGCTATAAGTCTAGCAGGGAGGTACCAAAGTAATCCAGGAGTGGATCACTGGACAGCGGTCAAGAACATCCTGAAATACCTGAAAAGGACTAAGGATATGTTTCTCGTTTATGGAGGTGACAAAGAGCTCATCGTAAATGGTTACGTTGATGCAAGCTTTGACACTGATCCGGACGATTCTAAATCGCAAACCGGATACGTGTTTACATTGAACGGTGGAGCTGTCAGTTGGTGCAGTTCTAAACAAAGCGTCGTGGCGGGATCTACGTGTGAAGCGGAATACATAGCTGCTTCGGAAGCATCAAATGAAGGAGTCTGGATGAAGGAGTTCCTATCCGATCTAGGTGTCATACCTAGTGCATCGGGTCCAATGAAAATCTTTTTTGACAATACTGGTGCAATTGCCTTGGCGAAGGAATCTAGATTTCACAAGAGAACCAAGCACATCAAGAGATGCTTCAATTCCATCAGGGATTTAGTCCTGGTGGGAGACATAGAAATTTGCAAGATACATATGGATCTGAATGTTGCAGACCCGTTGACTAGGCCTCTTCCACGAGCAAAACATGATCAGCACCAAGGCTCCATGGGTGTTAGAATCATTACTGTGTAATCTAGATTATTGACTCTAGTGCAAGTGGGAGACTGAAGGAAATATGCCCTAGAGGCAATAATAAAGTTATTATTTATTTCCTTATATCATGATAAATGTTTATTATTCATGCTAGAATTGTATTAACCGGAAACATAATACATGTGTGAATACATAGACAAACAGAGTGTCACTAGTATGCCTCTACTTGACTAGCTCGTTGATCAAAGATGGTTATGTTTCCTAGCCATAGACATGAGTTTTCATTTGATTAACGGGATCACATCATTAGGAGAATGATGTGATTGACTTGACCCATTCCGTTAGCTTAGCACTCGATCGTTTAGTATGTTGCTATTGCTTTATTCATGACTTATACATGTTCCTATGACTATGAGATTATGCAACTCCCGTTTACCGGAGGAACACTTTGTGTGCTACCAAACGTCACAACGTAATTGGGTGATTATAAAGGTGCTCTATAGGTGTCTCCGAAGGTACTTGTTGGGTTGGCATATTTCGAGATTAGGATTTGTCACTCCGATTGTCGGAGAGGTATCTCTGGGCCCTCTCGGTAATGCACATCACTTAAGCCTTGCAGCATTGCAACTAATGAGTTTGTTGCGGGATGATGTATTACGGAACAAGTAAAGAGACTTGCCGGTCACGAGATTGAACTAGGTATTGAGATACCGACGATCGAATCTCGGGCAAGTAACATACCGTTGACAAAGGGAACAACGTATGTTGTTATGCGGTCTGACCGATAAAGATCTTCGTAGAATATGTGGGAGCCAATATGAGCATCCAGGTTCCGCTATTGGTTATTGACCGGAGACCTGTCTCGGTCATGTCTACATAGTTCTCGAACCCGTAGGGTCCGCACGCTTAAATTTTCGATGACATTTATATTATGAGTTTATATGTTTTGATGTACCGAAGGTTGTTCGTAGTCCCGGATGTGATCACGGACATGACGAGGAGTCTCTAAATGGTCGAGACATAAAGATTGATATATTGGAAGCCTATATTTGTGTTGGGGATCATTGCAGAATTTTAAAATTTTCTACGCATCACCAAGATCCATCTATGGAGTATACTAGCAACGAGGGGAAAGGAGTGCATCTACATACCCTTGTAGATCGCGAGTGCATCTACGTACTCGTCGTGATCCAAATCACCGATGACCGAGCGCCGAACGGACGGCACCTCCGCGTTCAACACACGTACGGAGCAGCGCCGTCTCCTCCTTCTTGATCCAGCAAGGGGAAAGGAGAGGTTGATGGAGATCCAGCAGCACGACGGCGTGGTGGTGGAAGTAGCGGGATCCCGGCAGGGCTTCGCCAAGCGCAAGCGGGAGGGAGAGGTGTCACGGGAGGGAGAGGGAGGCGCCAGGGGCTAGGGTACAGCAGCCCTCCCTCCCCCCTTTATATAGGCCCCCTGGGGGGGGGGCGCCGGCCTCTGGGATCCCATCTACAGGGGGGCGGCGGCCAAGGGGGGGGGAAACTTCCCCCCAAGCCAGGTGGGGCGCCCCCACCCCCAGGGTTTCCAACCCTAGGCGCAGGGGGAGGCCCATGGGGGCGCACCAGCCCACTAGGGGTTGGTTCCCCTCCCACTTCAGCCCATGGGGCCCTCCGGGATAGGTGGCCCCACCCGGTGGACCCCCGGGACCCTTCCGGTGGTCCCGGTACAATACCGGTAACCCCCGAAACTTTCCCGGTGGCCGAAACTGGACTTCCTATATATAATTCTTCACCTCCGGACCATTCCGGAACTCCTCGTGATGTCCGGTATCTCATCCGGGACTCCGAACAACTTTCGGGTTTCCGCATACTAATATCTCTACAACCCTAGCGTCACCGAACCTTAAGTGTGTAGACCCTACCGGGTTCGGGAGACATGCAGACATGACCGAGACGCCTCTCTGGTCAATAACCAACAGCGGGATCTGGATACCCATGTTGGCTCCCACATGTTCCACGATGATCTCATCGGATGAACCACGATGTCGAGGATTCAATCAATCCCGTATACAATTCCCGTTGTCAATCGGTACGTTACTTGCCCGAGATTCGATCGTCGGTATCCCAATACCTTGTTCAATCTCGTTACCGGCAAGTCACTTTACTCGTACCGTAATGCATGATCCTGTGACTAACTCCTTAGTCACATTGAGCTCATTATGATGATGCATTACCGAGTGGGCCCAGAGATACCTCTCCGTCATATGGAGTGACAAATCCCAGTCTCGATCCGTGTCAACCCAACAGACACTTTCAGAGATACCTGTAGTGACCTTTATAGTCACCCAGTTACGTTGTGACGTTTGGCACACCCAAAGCACTCCTACGGCATCCGGGAGTTACACGATCTCATGGTCTAAGGAAAAGATACTTGACATTGGAAAAGCTCTAGCAAACGAACTACACGATCTTTGAGCTATGCTTAGGATTGGGTCTTGTCCATCACATCATTCTCCTAATGATGTGATCCCGTTATCAATGACATCCAATGTCCATAGTCAGGAAACCATGACTATCTGTTGATCAACGAGCTAGTCAACTAGAGGCTTACTAGGGACACGTTATGGTCTATGTATTCACACATGTATTACGATTTCCAGATAACACAATTATAGCATGAACAATAGAAAATTATCATGAACAAGGAAATATAATAATAACCATTTTATTATTGCCTCTAGGGCATATTTCCTACAGTCTCCCACTTGCACTAGAGTCAATAATCTAGTTACATTGTGATGAATCGAACACCCATAGAGTTCTGGTGTTGATCATGTTTTGTTCTAGGGAGAGGTTTAGTCAACGGATCTGCTACATTCAGGTCCGTATGTACTTTACAAATATCTATGTCTCCATTTTGAACACTTTCACGAATGGAGTTGAAGCGACACTTGATATGCCTGGTCTTCCTGTGAAACCTGGGCTCCTTGGCAAGGGCAATAGCTCCAGTGTTGTCACAGAAGAGAGTCATCGGGCCCGACGCATTGGGAATCACCCCTAGGTCAGTAATGAACTCCTTCATCCAGATTGCTTCTTGCGCTGCCTCTGAGGCCGCCATGTACTCCGCTTCACAAGTAGATCCCGCCACGACGCTTTGCTTGCAACTACACCAGCTTACTGCCCCTCCATTCAAAATATACACGTATCCGGTTTGTGACTTCGAGTCATCCAGATCTGTGTCGAAGCTAGCATCGACGTAACCCTTTACGACGAGCTCTTCGTCACCTCCATAAACGAGAAACATATCCTTAGTCCTTTTTCAGGTACTTCAGGATATTCTTGACCGCTGTCCAGTGTTCCATGCCGGGATTACTTTGGTACCTTCCTACCAAACTTACGGCAAGGTTTACATCAGGTCTGGTACACAGCATGGCATACATAATAGACCTTATGGCCGAGGCATAGGGGATGACACTCATATTTTCTCTATCTTCTGCCGTGGTCGGGCATTGAGCCATGCTCAATTGCACACCTTGCAATACAGGCAAGAACCCCTTTTTGGACTGATCCATATTGAACTTCTTCAATATCTTGTCAAGGTACGTACTTTGTGAAAGACCAATGAGGCGTCTTGATCTATCTCTATAGATCTTGATGCCTAATATATAAGCAGCTTCTCCAAGGTCCTTCATTGAAAAACACTTATTCAAGTAGGCCTTTATACTTTCCAAGAATTCTATATCATTTCCCATCAATAGTATGTCATCCACATATAATAAGAGAAATGCTACAGAGCTCCCACTCACTTTCTTGTAAACACAGGCTTCTCCATAAGTGTATGTAAACCCAAACGCTTTGATCATCTCATCAAAACGAATGTTCCAACTCCGAGATGCTTGCACCAGCCCATAGATGGAGCGCTGGAGCTTGCATACCTTGTTAGCATTCTTAGGATCGACAAAACCTTCCGGCTGCATCATATACAATTCTTCCTTAAGAAAGCCGTTATGGAATGCCGTTTTGACGTCCATTTGCCATATCTCATAATCATAGAATGCGGCAATTGCTAACATGATTCGGACGGACTTCAGCTTCGCTACGGGTGAGAAAGTCTCATCGTAGTCAACCCCTTGAACTTGTCGATAACCCTTAGCGACAAGTCGAGGCTTATAGATGGTCACATTACCATCTGCGTCTGTCTTCTTCTTAAAGATCCATTTATTTTCTATGGCTCGCCGATCATCGGGCAAGTCAGTCAAAGTCCATACTTCGTTTTCATACATGGATCCTATCTCGGATTTCATGGCTTCTAGCCATTTGTCGGAATCCAGGCCCGCCATCGCTTCTTCATAGTTCGAAGGTTCACCGTTGTCTAACAACATGATTTCCAGGACAGGGTTGCCGTACCACTCTGGTGCGGAACGTGTCCTTGTGGACCTTCGAAGTTCAGCAGTAACTTGATCTGAAGCTTCATGATCATCATCATTAACTTCCTCCCCAGTCGGGGTGTAGGCACCACAGGAACATCTTCCCGCGCTGCGCTACTTTCCGGTTCGGAGGGGGTGACTATCACCTCATCAAGTTCCACTTTCCTCCCACTCACTTCTTTCGAGAGAAACTCTTTCTCTAGAAAGGACCCGTTCTTGGCAACAAAGATCTTGCCTTCGGATCTGAGGTAGAAGGTATACCCAATGGTTTCCTTAGGGTATCCTATGAAGACGCATTTTTCCGACTTGGGTTCGAGCTTTTCAGGTTGAAGTTTTTTGACATAAGCATCGCATCCCCAAACTTTTAGAAACGACAGCTTAGGTTTCTTCCCAAACCATAATTCATACGGTGTCATCTCAACGGATTTCGACGGAGCCCTATTTAAAGTGAATGCGGCAGTCTCTAAAGCATAGCCCCAAAATGAGAGCGGTAGATCGGTAAGAGACATCATAGATCGCACCATATCCAATAGAGTGCGATTACGACGTTCGGACACACCGTTTCGCTGAGGTGTTCCAGGCGGCGTGAGTTGTGAAACGATTCCACATTTCCTTAAGTGCGTACCAAATTCGTGACTTAAATATTCTCCACCACGATCTGATCGTAAGAACTTTATTTTCCTGTCACGTTGATTCTCAACCTCACTCTGAAATTCCTTGAACTTTTCAAAGGTTTCAGACTTGTGTTTCATTAGGTAGACATACCCATATCTACTTAAGTCATCAGTGAGAGTGAGAACATAATGATATCCTCCGCGAGCCTCAACACTCATTGGACCGCACACATCGGTATGTATGATTTCCAATAAGTTGGTTGCTCGCTCCATTGTTCCGGAGAACGGAGTCTTGGTCATCTTACCCATGAGGCATGGTTCGCACGTGTCAAATGATTCGTAATCAAGAGACTCCAAAAGTCCATCTGCATGGAGCTTCTTCATGCATTTGACACCAATGTGACCAAGGCGGCAGTGCCACAAGTATGTGGGACTATCGTTATCAACTTTACACCTTTTGGTATTCACACTATGAATATGTGTAACATCACGTTCGAGATTCATCAAGAATAAACCATTGACCAGCGGGGCATGACCATAAAACATATCTCTCATATAAATAGAACAACCATTATTCTCGGATTTAAATGAGTAGCCATCTCAAATTAAACAAGATCCAGATACAATGTTCATGCTCAAAGCTGGCACTAAATAACAATTATTGAGGTTTAAAACTAATCCCGTAGGTAAATGCAGAGGTAGCGTGCCGACGGCGATCACATCGACCTTGGAACCATTCCCGACGCGCATCGTCACCTCGTCCTTTGCCAGTCTCCGTTTATTCCGCAGTTCCTGTTTTGAGTTACAAATATGAGCAACCGCACCGGTATCAAATACCTAGGAGCTACTACGAGTACTGGTAAGGTACACATCAATTACATGTATATCACATATACCTTTGGTGTTGCCGGCCTTCTTGTCCGCTAAGTATTTGGGGCAGTTCCGCTTCCAGTGACCACTTCCCTTGCAATAAAAGCACTCAGTCTCAGGCTTGGGGCTATTCTTTGACTTCTTCCCGGCAACTGGCTTACCGGGCGCGGCAACTCCCTTGCCGTCCTTCTTGAAGTTCTTCTTACCCTTGCCTTTCTTGAACTTAGTGGTTTTATTCACCATCAACACTTGATGTTCCTTTTTGATCTCCACCTCTGCTGATTTCAGCATTGAATATACCTCAGGAATGGTCTTTTCCATCCCCTGCATATTGAAGTTCATCACAAAGCTCTTGTAGCTCGGTGGAAGCGACTGAAGGATTCTGTCAATGACCGCGTCATCCGGGAGATTAACTCCCAGCTGAGACAAGCGGTTGTGTAACCCAGACATTCTGAGTATGTGCTCACTAACAGAACTATTTTCCTCCATTTTACAGCTGAAGAACTTGTCGGAGACTTCATATCTCTCGACCCGGGCATGAGCTTGGAAAACCATTTTCAGCTCTTCGAACATCTCATATGCTCCATGTTTCTCAAAACGCTTTTGGAGCCCCGGTTCTAAGCTGTAAAGCATGCCGCACTGAACGAGGGAGTAATCATCAGCATGTGATTGCCAAGCGTTCATAACGTCTTGGTTCTCTGGGATGGGTGCTTCACCTAGCGGTGCTTCTAAGACATAATCTTTCTTGGCAGCTATGAGGATGATCCTCAGGTTCCGGACCCAGTCCGTATAGTTGCTGCCATCATCTTTCAGCTTGGTTTTCTCTAGGAACGCGTTGAAGTTGAGGACAACGTGGGCCATTTGATCTACAAGACATATTGTAAAGATTTTAGACTAAGTTCATGATAATTAAGTTCATCTAATAAAATTATTCAATGAACTCCCACTCAGATAGACATCCCTCTAGTCATCTAAGTGAAACATGATCCGAGTTAACTAGGCCGTGTCCGATCATCACGTGAGACGGACTAGTCAAGATCGGTGAACATCTCCATGTTGATCGTATCTTCTATACGACTCATGCTCGACCTTTCGGTCTTCCGTGTTCCGAGGCCATGTCTGTACATGCTAGGCTCGTCAAGTCAACCTAAGTGTATTGCGTGTGTTCCGAGGCCATGTCTGTACATGCTAGGCTCGTCAACACCCGTTGTATGCGAACGTTAGAATCTATCACACCCGATCATCACGTGGTGCTTCGAAACAACGAACCTTCGCAACGGTGCACAGTTAGGGGGAACACTTTCTTGAAATTATTATAAGGGATCATCTTACTCACTACCGTCGTTCTAAGCAAATAAGATGCAAAACATGATAAACATCACATGCAATCAAATAGTGACATGATATGGCCATTATCATTTTGCTCCTTTGATCTCCATCTTCGGGGCACCATGATCATCTTCGTCACCGGCATGACACCATGATCTCCATCATTGTGTCTTCATGAAGTTGTCACGCCAACGATTACTTCTACTTCTATGGCTAACGCGTTTAGCAATAAAGTAAAGTAATTTACATGGCGTTATTCAATGACACGCAGGTCATACAAAAATAAAGACAACTCCTATGGCTCCTGCCGGTTGTCATACTCATCGACATGCAAGTCGTGATTCCTATTACAAGAATATGATCAATCTCATACATCACATATATCATTCATCACATCTTCTGGCCATATCACATCACAAGGCACATGCTGCAAAAGCAAGTTAGAAGTCCTCTAATTGTTGTTGCAAGTTTTTACGTGGCTTCTATAGGTTTCTAGCAAGAACGTTTCTTACCTACGTAAAACCACAATGTGATATGCCAATTTCTATTTACCCTTCATAAGGACCCTTTTCATCGAATCCGTTCCGACTAAAGTGGGAGAGACAGACACCCGCTAGCCACCTTATGCAACTAGTGCATGTCAGTCGGTGGAACCTGTCTCACGTAAGCGTACGTGTCAGGTCGGTCCGGGCCGCTTCATCCCACAATACCGCCGAAACAAGATAAGACTAGTAGTGGCAAGAAAAATTGACAACATCTACGCCCACAACTGCTTTGTGTTCTACTCGTGCATAGTAACTACGCATAGGCCTGCTCATGATGCCACTGTTGGGGATCGTTGCAGAATTTTAAAATTTTCTACGCATCACCAAGATCCATCTATGGAGTATACTAGCAACGAGGGGAAAGGAGTGCATCTACATACCCTTGAAGATCGCGAGCGGAAGCGTTCAAGTGAACGGAGTTGATGGAGTCGTACTCGTCGTGATCCAAATCACCGATGACCGAGCGCCGAACGGACGGCACCTCCGCGTTCAACACACGTACGGAGCAGCGACGTCTCCTCCTTCTTGATCCAGCAAGGGGAAAGGAGAGGTTGATGGAGATCCAGCAGCATGACGGCGTGGTGGTGGAAGTAGCGGGGATCCCGGCAGGGCTTCGCCAAGCGCAAGCGGGAGGGATAGGTGTCACGGGAGGGAGAGGGAGGCGCCAGGGGCTAGGGTACAACAGCCCTCCCTCACCCCTTTATATAGGCCCCCTGGGGGGGGGGGCGCCGGCCCCTGGGATCCCATCTACAGGGGGCGGCGGCCAAGGGGGGGGAACTTCCCCCCCAAGCCAGGTGGGGCGCCCCCACCCCCAGGGTTTCCAACCCTAGGCGCAGGGGGAGGCCCATGGGGGGCGCACCAGCCCACTAGGGGCTGGTTCCCCTCCCAATTCAGCCCATGGGGCCCTCCGGGATAGGTGGCCCCACCCGGTGGACCCCCGGGACCCTTCCGGTGGTCCCGGTACAATACCGATAACCCCGAAACTTTCCCGGTGGCCGAAACTGGACTTCCTATATATAATTCTTCACCTCGGGACCATTCCGGAACTCCTCGTGACGTCCGGGATCTCATCCGGGACTCCGAACAACTTTCGGGTTTCCGCATACTAATATCTCTACAACCCTAGCGTCACCGAACCTTAAGTGTGTAGACCCTACGGGTTCGGGAGACATGCAGACATGACCGAGATGCCTCTCTGGTCAATAACCAACAGCGGGATCTGGATACCCATGTTGGCTCCCACATGTTCCACGATGATCTCATCGGATGAACCACGATGTCGAGGATTCAATCAATCCCGTATACAATTCCCGTTGTCAATCGGTACGTTACTTGCCCGAGATTCGATCGTCGGTATCCCAATACCTTGTTCAATCTCGTTACCGGCAAGTCACTTTACTCGTACCGTAATGCATGATCCCGTGACTAACTCCTTAGTCACATTGAGCTCATTATGATGATGCATTACCGAGTGGGCCCAGAGATACCTCTCCGTCATACGGAGTGACAAATCCCAGTCTCGATCCGTGTCAACCCAACAGACACTTTTAGAGATACCTGTAGTGTACCTTTATAGTCACCCAGTTACGTTGTGACGTTTGGCACACCCAAAGCACTCCTACGGCATCCGGGAGTTACACGATCTCATGGTCTAAGGAAAAGATACTTGACATTGGAAAAGCTCTAGCAAACGAACTACACGATCTTTGAGCTATGCTTAGGATTGGGTCTTGTCCATCACATCATTCTCCTAATGATGTGATCCCGTTATCAATGACATCCAATGTCCATAGTCAGGAAACCATGACTATCTGTTGATCAACGAGCTAGTCAACTAGAGGCTTACTAGGGACACGTTATGGTCTATGTATTCACACATGTATTACGATTTCCGGATAACACAATTATAGCATGAACAATAGACAATTATCATGAACAAGGAAATATAATAATAACCATTTTATTATTGCCTCTAGGGCATATTTCCAACAATTTGGATATCAGAAGTGTTCCGGGTGAAATCGGGATTTTACCGGAGTACCGGGGGTTACCGGAACCCCCCCGGGGCTTAATGGGCCTACATGGGCCTTAGTGGAAATAGAGGGCAGCAAGGGGAGTGTGGGGCGCCCGCCCCAAGGCCCAAACCGAATTGGTTTAGGGCAAGGGGGACCGACCCCCTCTTTCCTTCTCCTCCTCTCCCTTTCCATCCCCCTCTCCTACTCCTACTAGGAATAGGAGGAGTCCTACTCCTAGTGACTCCCCCTTGGCGCGCCTCTCCCTGGCCGGCCTCCTCCTCCCCTTGCTCCTTTATATACGGGGGCAGGGGGCACCCCAAAGACACAACAATTGATCGTTTGATCTTTTAGCCGTGTGCGGTGCCCCCCTCCACCATAGTCCACCTCGATAATACTGTAGCGGTGCTTAGGCGAAGCCCTGCGTCGGTAGAACATTATCATCGTCACCACGCCGTCGTGCTGACAAAACTCTCCCTCAACACTCGGCTGGATCGGAGTTCGAGGGACGTCATCGGGCTGAACGTGTGCTGAACTCGGAGGTGCCGTGCGTTCGGTACTTGATCGGTCGGATCGTGAAGACGTACGACTACATCAACCGCGTTGTGCTAACGCTTCCACTTTCGGTCTACGAGGGTACGTGGACAACACTCTCCCCTCTCGTTGCTATGCATCACCATGATCTTGCGTGTGCGTAGGATTTTTTTTAAATTACTACGTTCCCCAACAGTCGATGCTTCCAAGCATCCCAGGAAATCCTCTTGCTGCATTCTGTGCTAGGATCCGAGCAGTGTCTCCCGCATTGGGTGTTCTCAAGTATTGCGGTCCAAACACTGCCACCACTGCCCGACAGAACTTGTAGAAACACTCTATGCTGGTGGACTCGGCCATGCGCCCATAGTCGTCGAGTGAATCACCGGGAGCTCCGTATGCAAGCATCCTCATCGCTGTCGTGCACTTCTGGATCGAGGTGAATCCAAGTTTGCCGGTCCAATCCATCTTGCACTTGAAGTAGTTGTCGAACTCCCGGATGGAATTCACAATCCAGAGGAAGAGTTTTCGGCTCATTCGATAACGGCGCCGAAATGTTTTGTCGCCGTGAAGTGGAGCATCGACGAAGTAGTCGGAGTAGAGCATGCAATAGCCTTCGAGACGATGCCGGTTCTTTGCTTTCACCCGCCCCGGCGCCGAGCCACCTCGCCGCGGCTTTTCATTGCTCGCCAGGAGCTGGGCGAGGGCGGCGAGCACCATCAGATGCTCTTCTTCCTGGACGTCGGCCTCGGCTTCCTCCTCCAGCAGCGCGGCGAGCGCTTCCTCGTCATCCGAGTCCATCGCCGAGGCAGGCAAATCGTCGAACACCTTGCGCCCGGTGGGCGTGCA